>NC_092342.1:151112142-151425000 GCF_046630445.1 Rutidosis leptorrhynchoides
TTAAAGAAACTTAATATAAAAATTTGGGATTTTTCTGTGTACTTTTATCCATTAACAACGGAGCACGAATTCCAGTCCGTGAATGAAATAGTATATGACGGCTAACTTATCACACGTTTATATTTTAAATTATATTATAATATTATTATTTAAATTATTAATTTCTGATGATTGAATTGATAACTTAAAATGGTGCTATGTGTTGTCCGTATTTGTTTGTTTGGAATATGATATATTCCCACTAACTCTAATATATATAACCATATACATGCATTGCTTTATCAACCGAATCCAGCTAGCTTCTATCTATTCCTTTCATCAATTCACTTTTACTTTTGTTATCCTTTTTGACACATACATAATGCAAGAAAACACCAACCATCCATCTATTTCCATTCCATTTTTTTTAGCTACAACCAAAGAAACCCATCAACTTGTTTCTACTTCCAAGATCGACAACCCAAACCGAGAACTATCACCTTGTTTCACTTCTATTCATCACCACTGTCGCCACCACCATAGAATCAACACACCATCACTAGCTCACGACACCATCTTCAACCTTCGGGAGACACCACCCTCACTATTTTCGGTCACCTCCACCGTAACACCTACATCACCATGCAACCACTAATGACCATCACCAAGAACACCACTCCATTAACAAACCACCGTAAACCGCCATTAAACCACCTTGCTAACCTTTGACTATCACCATAAAACCACCTTGTATCACCAATTTTTTTTTCTTTTCCCATCATTTATGTTGCTCGAAGAACACCCAAGACAACCAACCCATCATCACTATTGAGAACAACCAACTCTATCACCACCCTCTTCGACCTAAAACCCACCATCGAACATACACACACACACACACCTCATCAACTAGGCGGCTACATATGTTCCAAATTCAATTATACAGTCTCGTTTTGTTCCTGTGCCAACAACATTTGACGTCACCGGAAACAACTACCACCTTTCTCACTCTCTCTTATTTTATGTAACCAAAACACTTTTTGTTTCCTTTTCTGTTTACCACCGACTTTCAGTTTCTATGTATCACCATCAATCCACCACCTTACCCTAACCACACAGACCATCGCCTACTTCACCTTGAAACCCCGTCTTCACAACTCACCTAACTCGCCACCTTATATATTTTTTTTGTGAACCATTCGCTATATTATTTTTTTTTTCCTTTCTTCTTCTTGAAACAACGAAATACGCAGAAGTTATAAATGATAAAAGAGGGTCATGTTGTTGATATTGATATTGTACAGTTTTATATATATAAAAAAAAAGATAAGAAAGCAAAAGTGTTGAACCCCACCTCCACTCAATTACCTAACCGAAAGCAGCCTTCATTAATCCATCAATTTTTGGTGCATTAATTTAAATGGAAAATTTGATTTAGTAATGGTTTGGTGGCAGACAAAGGAACTATTTTTTCTTTTACAATGAAAGGTTGGACCCATGGAACATGATGATGTTAGTGGGATTCTGTAGATATAAAAAAAATTCTATCAATTATCAATTTAACATATTTCCCACCAATGGTACGAGTGGATATGACATTATAATCACGATATTATGTTATGAAAATGATAAAGATTAGGGATGATAATTTTATGATAGTGATGGTGATTCTAGAAAGATTAGGATCAAGTGATCGAGCATGATTATAATGATTATATGGGATGATGTTGGTGATGCTAGATTATTAATGAATGATGATGATCGTAATCATAATGGATAATAGATTAAGCGTAGGAAATATTATCAGAAAGGTAACAACGGTGAAATGGTTGGGTATTGTTCGGGGGTATTGCTCGTGAGTCAAACTAGTGTTTATCATCTCCGTTGCGTCTACGTACTTTCCTACAATATTGAATCACAATATTGATACGTGAGCATTCATATCTTATCTTTTATATATTAATAGTGTATTCCTGACTAGTGCTCGAGTATATAGGTTTATGCATGCTTGTATGCTTAATTTCGTCGTTAGATAGTTTGATGAATCATGAATTTGATATATATGCTACTGAGATAAGGTATATGATATGCATGTCGTTGGAAAGCTGGCGAAAAATTAACAACTTTTTATTTAGAAAGCGTATGGTTTCGATGAACGGATTTAAAGATATAGTCAATTGAATTATCTATAATTTTATGTATTATTGTTAAAATGATTATTATTATTACTATCGTCGTTATTATTATTATCTAATTATTATTATTATTATTATTATTATTATTATTATTATTATTATTATTATTATTATTATTATTATTATTATTATTATTATTATCATCATTATCATTATTAGTATAAATATTATCATTAAAAATTGTTATTGTTATTATTATTACAAAATAATACAACTTTTACTTATTATTATTATTATTATCAATATTATTTTATCAAATAAATATATGATACAAAGATATTTTTACCACACATAATATAATTACAATAATATTACATACCACTATAATTTTATGATATTAAATGAACTTTATAAATTTTATTACTCAAGATATATAAAAGTATATTTTATTATATAAATTTTAATATAAATTTTTTTTTATTAATAATTGAATTATATTATTTACTCTAATAAAATCTGTTAAAAATATTTAAATATATAAAATGACTATATTTAAACTATATAATAATCATATATAAATTTTGGAAGTCATTTTGGATCAAGTTGACTTTTGTTGACTTTCGTATATTAGTCTCGAGCATTAGGATTGTGGTACACTATGACTTGACCTAAATTGTAGACAAATATTGACCAACATATATATATATATATATATATATATATATATATATATATATATATATATATATATATATATATATATATATATATATATATATATATATATATATATATATATACTTAATATAGTTTCGTGAATCCGAGGCCAATCTTGCACGTGTTCAATGCCATCATATGCTTAATTACTATGAAATACAGTATTGTGAGTTTCATTACTCCCTTTTTATATATATTTTTGGGACTGAGAATACATGCGCTGATTTTACTAATGTTTTACGAAATAGACACAAGTGATCAAAAACTACATTCTATGGCTGGATTATGAATATTGAATATCACCCATTTTTAGCTTGGTAACCTAATGATTAGGAAACGAGTATGGCCCCTAATCGACGCGAATCCTAAAGATAGATCTATGGACCTCGACAAGTCCCATCCGGGGTACGGATGCTTTAGTACTTCGAGATTATTATTATTATACAGACGAGAGGTTCTGTTTGGGGATATTCTATGCATTAAAGTTAAGTCGGTTATCAAGCGTTCACCATATGAATGATTTTTAATTCGCGAGTTACGCGTGTTATTTTGTACTCGGGTTACGTGTACAATTAAATATATGAAATCTTGTGGTCTATTAAAATGATGAAAATGAATGTTTATGATAAACTAATGAACTCACCAACATTTTGGTTAACACTTGAAAGCATGTTTATTCTCAGGTTTGAAAGAAATCTTCCGCTGTGCATTTGCTCATTTTAAAGATATCAATTGGAGTTATTCATGACATATTTCAAAAGACGTTGCATTCGAGTCGTTGAGTTCATCAAGATTATTATTAAGTCATTTATAGTTGGATATATTAGGAAATGGTATGCATGCCGTCAACTTTCGATGTAATGAAAGTTTGTCTTTTAAAAACGAATGCAATGTTTGTAAAATGTATCATATAGAGGTTAAATACCTCTCGATGTAATCGTATGTTATTGTATTTGTCCTTATGGATTAGGACGGTTCGCTTCAACTAATGCGTCAGGTGGGTTGGTTAGGCGGAGATATATATAAGACTCGCCGAAAACCGACTTCCGGGGCTCAAGTTATGACCCGATGAACTTTTAATTAAAACTTATGGTTATTAATTAAGACTTATGATATAAATAATGATTTTCATTATTAATAAATTACTTAAGATATAAAAAGTAATTACTTTAATTGAAGACTTATGATATACATATTTATAATATCATTTATTAATTACTTATGATTTAATTAAACATTTAATTAAACTTATGATTAATAATACTTTTATTATTAATGAGAAATACTTATGGTAAGTATTAAACTTATGCTATGAGATTATTATAATAAGACTTATAATAAGGATTAATTAATTATTTAATTATTATAAGACTTAGTTATTATTATTAAAATTAAATATTAAATACTTATGATTTAATAATTATAATTAGAAACTTATGATATGATTAATAATTCATTATTAATTAATAATACTTATGAGATAATTAAAATTTATTATTAATTAATAATACTTATATTATGACTAACATTTAATTAATTAATTAAATACTTATGTTATATTAATTATATCATTTAAACTTATGTTAACTTTAATAATTCATTTTAATTTAATTAAACTTATGATATGACATAATTATACATATACATATATGACTTAAAATAACATTATAACTTATATTATTATTATAACTTATACTTTTAAAATTAATGTTGACCATGTTTGACCAAGGTTGACTTTTGAGTTGACTTTCGGTGGACTTTGACTTTCAGTTGACTTTTGTTGACTTTCTAATTAAGGAAACTCTCCTAACTTAAAAACTTTCTAAAAATAGAAAATTTCTAAATTTGAAAACTTTCCAAAAATACAAACTTTTCTAAAATAGAAACTTTCCTAAAATAGAAACTTTCCAAAAATAGAAACCTACTAAAAATAGAAACTTTCTAAAAATAGAAAGTACGTGTCCTTACGCTGTTCTGATCAAACCGAAGCATGTTGAGTGTTGTTCTATGTCTACTTGCAACAAGTATAGCTATCATACTAAGACTTGACCTAAATTAGTTATTTATATCGACCTGCTTTATTTATAGGTCGGCGTTGTGATCATTCTTGATCACTTTACTTCATTTCCTGTTCGCTTTTTGCGTGGTTACTACTTTTGCTTTAAGGTGAGTTATAGTCCCATTTTTTGTACTTTTTAAAGTATATTTTTGAGATGTGATTACATGCATTTTGTTTTACGTTTAAACACAAGTGGCAATTAAATTTAAATTATTCATTATGAGTTGAACAAAAATATTCCCTAGTCTGGTAACTGTAATCACTGGTTTCTACTGGTGAACGCGAATCCTATGGATAGATCTATCGGGTTTGACAACCCCATTTCGAGCTAGTCGCGCTAGCAATTTATAATCGGAATGTGTTAGTACTTCGTAATTATTTGAAGATACACTTGTTCGGTGTATATATATTGTGTTTGGAAAGGGTAAATAAATGGTTAAATGGTTACTAGGTGGTCCATTGATAATGGAATAATGTTTTATGTTTTCTACCATTTTAAATCTTGTGGTCTAAAGTTTATACGTTTATTTAAACCTATAATTCACTAAACATTTTTGTTGACAGTTTATTCGCATGTTTTCACTGGTACTTGATTTGTTTGGTGCTTCCGCTGTGTTAGAATTGTCTGCATGCATATGGGCAGATTTTGTTAAACGCTTTATGAAACATTAAACTTACATTCTCTTTTTGGATAATTAAACTTGTGGGTGTTTGGTTGACAATGTTTTATATCAACTTTGGTTAATTAATATGTTGGGTTTGTTTAAACTACATATTTTGGTAAATGTCTTTTTTGGGAAACTTTTGAATAAATGAATGCAATGTTGTTTAATAAATTCATTTAAAGTTCGATCAAGCTGTGGGACCAAGTGACGGAGTCGTTAAGTGTATTGACGGGGCCATCACAGTTGGTATCAGAGCTCTGGTTGTAGGGAACTAGGCGGTCACAATGTAGTCAACCCGTGGTATTTAGGGTGCATTAGAGTCTAGTCTACAGCCCGACCTTTCTTGATATAACATTATTATGCATTTCATTTCATATGAGGAATAATTATAAGTTATTACTTATGTTATTTCTATTTTGCTTGTGGTTTGTGGTTTTACTATTTGCAGATGTCGGCTTCAAGCAACAATTCCGTTCCTGCTCTCGTTTCCCTGTCTGCCGTTCGTCGTGCACGACAGCCTCGCCTAAGGGATCCTGTTAACTACTATACGGCTACTATCACTCATATGACTAGAGTATACTCGAATGAGACATGTATTGATGCTCTCAGTGACTGTATGCGTGTCTTACCGCATACGGAGGTGATGGATGAGATTAGAGCTAGTATGGATTCGTTTGTTAGTTTCAAGAATGATGTTGAGTTCGAGACCCAGAAGTGTAACCGTGAGGTGGACGCTAAGTTCGAGGCTCTTGAGAGCGTGATTCGTGGTCTTAAGACGGAGTTGGAGGAGGTTAAAGGAAAGTTGAGGAAGTATGAGACTCCTGACGAGCCTCATACCGGTCTAGCTTGTCACACCCGCTCCAAGCAGATGTGATGATATCATGAGTGATTATTTATTTCATAAGACTTAATGTCCTTTTATACATTCATTTTTGGGTGATGTAAGGCGTTTTTGCCAAGGATTTTGTTAAGGATTTGTTATGGGATATTTTTCATTTATGTATGGATGGTTATTTCTTTTATGACATTTGTTATGATGAGAAATATTCAAATGAAACCAACTTTTAAGTTGAGATCCAAGGGATCAATCAGAGTGCGACACGTGGCGCGATAATCACACGTGATTGAAAAAAATTAAAAAAAATTCTTTTAATTTTTTTTCGAAATATATTTTTTTTTTTGTTTTTTCGAATATTTTTTTTCAATCACATGTGATTGAATTTGACATGCAGTAAATCACATGTGATTCTGCATGCCAATCACATGTGATTGTAAAACCCAATCACATGTGATTATGCATGTCAAATCTAATCACATGTGATTGAAAAAAAAATTATTTAGTAAAATGACGAATTTCAGTAAATTTGTGCTAACCTTTAAATGCCAAGTTTTTGATCAAAACTTGATCAAATCACCGAATTAAAGTCAGAAATTTTGAAGATATGATCACGAAACGCTAACAAACTTAATTAAATCACCGAATTTAAGTCTGTTTACTGTTGAAATTGTTTTTTGAAAAAAAATTGAATTTTTTTCAATCACATGTGATTAGATTTGACATGCAGAATCACATGTGATTGTGTTTTACAATCACATATGATTGGATTTGACATGCTAAATTTAAAAAAAAATTTAAAAAAAATTTGAAAAAAAAATTTGAAAAAATTATTTTTTAATTTTTTTTTTGAATTTTTTTTTCAATCACATGTGATTGTCTCGCCACATGTCGCACTCTGATTGATCCGTTGAATTTCAAGCAAATTATTGAATTTAAGTGATTACAACTCTTGTTATGATTATCATATTTTTATTTCTGATGTTGTGACTCTTGGCATGTTATATTATGCGTAATATAGTTCATGTATGTTAGGTGCTATGTATGTTGTATGATTTTTATCATAAAGTATGTATGCATGTTGTGGCTATTTCTATAACTATCATAACTATCATGTTATTACTCATAGTGTTCGTTGACTATTATTTTAATGGTTAATCTTTCGTGTTCGATCTATTCCTTTATAACACTGGTATTATTCTTAGTACTAACGGTTGTGTTATTCTGTTTTGAAGATCATGCCTCCCCTCGAGTCCAACGAAGCTCGTATGTAACGCCTTATTTCAGAAAGGGATAGCAGCTGCTATGGCAGCTAATGTTAATGCTACTGTTAATAACAACAATCAGGTGGGATGCTCCCACAAGACATTTATAGCAAGTCGTCCACAAGAATTTAGTGGCACTGAAGGACCCATTGGACTTACTCGTTGGTTTGAGAAGATTGAGTCTATTTTTAGGGTTAGCCGAGTTCGAGAGGAGGATAGGTTAGTTTTTCAAGCTGCACTCTTAAAGACAGTGCTTTAACTTGGTGGAACAACTTGGTGAGTAGTTTGGGTAATGATGCTGCTTATGGTTTGTCTTAGAATAATTTTAAAGAAAGGATGATCACCTGTTATCGTCTCCGGGGTGAACTTAAGAAATTGGAGGCTGAGCTTAAGAACATAAAGATGAAGGGCACCGATTTAGATGCCTATGAACAAAGGTTCTTTGAACTGACGTTGTTGTTTCCAAATGCTTATGCGGATGAGGACCGTAAGATTGAAGCTTACATTGATGGGTTATCTGAGCGAATTGAGCATGGGGTTGAGTCTAGTGAGCCCCAGACTATTGAAGCTGCTATGTCTATGGCATATAAGCTTAATGACAAGATTTTGAGGAGAAGTAAGGGAGTTGTGATTGATGCAAGTGAAGAAGTTGTTAAAAAGGCTGATAATGGGAAGAGGAAGTGGGATAACAACCACAACCAGAACCAAGGTCAGCAGAAGAAACAAGATACTTCTGGTTCGAATAACCGTAATCAGCGTGTTTGTTCGCGATGTTATAAGGCTCATGATGGTTATTGCACGGTTACTTATAAGAGGTGTTCCAAGCAGGGACACATTGCTAAAGATTGCACGGTGGTTATGCCGGGTACTGCTACTCTTGCTGCAGGTGGTAGTAATAATGCTGGTAATAATGGTGGTAATGGTAATGGGAAGCTGAGAAATGGTGGAAATCTAAGAGTTTGTTATGAATGTGGTAAGCTGGGGCATTTCCGTGATGACTGTCCTAACAAGAAGACTACTGAGAATGCACGTAGAAGGGCATTCAACATTAATGCCAGGGATGTTGAAGAAGATCTGAAACTTATTACGGGTATGTTCTCGGTCAACGATTTGTCAGTTTATGTACTATTTGATTCAGGGGCTGATTTGAGTTTTGTGTCGAGTAAATTTAGTCCAAAAATCAAAACTCCGTTAACTCCTTTAAACAGAACTTATGTTGTAGAGATAGCTAATGGTAAAGTGCTTACTGCTAAGACTGTGTATCGTAAATGTAACATTAATCTGGCTGGTAGAGATTTTGAGGTAGATTCAATACTGATTGATCTAGGCAGTTTTGATGTTGTTATTGGTATGGATTAGTTGTCTGCGAGTCGTGATGAGATTGTGTGTTATGAGAAACCTATTCATATTACTAATGTGGTTGGAGAGCCACTGATGGTTTTTGGGGATAAGAAATGCAGACAGTTAAATCTTATTAGCTGTTTGAAAGTTCATAAACATCTTCGCAAAGGCTGTCATGCTATTCTAGCCCATGTTGTTGATTCTGATAGAGAAGAGAAGAGAAGAGCATTGGTGATGTCATATCCTTAGAGATTTTTCCGAAGTGTTTCCCGAAGATTTACCTGGCCTTCCGCCGCAACGCGCGGTAGAATTTCAAATTGATCTTGTTCCTAGTGCTGCTCCTGTAGCACGTGCTCCTTACCGACTTGTGCCTTCCGAACTTCAAGAATTGTCGAGTTAACTCTGTGAGTTGTTAGACAAGGGTTTTATTTGTCCCAGTTTGTCCCCTTGGGGAGCTCCTGTTATGTTTGTTAAGAAGAAAGAATGTTCCTTCCGTTTGTGTATTGATTATCGTGAATTGAACAAGCTCACTGTTAAAAACCGTTACCCTCTTCCTAGAATTGATGATCTGTTCGATCAGCTTCAAGGTTCGTCTGTTTATTCTAAGATCGATCTTCATTCCGGTTATCATCAACTACGTGTTAAAGAATCTGATGTTCCAAAAACCGCTTTTCGAACCCGCTATGGTCACTACAAATTCCTTGTTATGCCGTTCGGATTGACAAATGCACCTGCTGTGTTCATGGACCTCATGAACCGTGTGTGTAGACCCTATCTAGACAAATTCATTATCGTTTTTATCGACGACATCCTTATTTATTCCAAGAGTGATGAAGAGCACGAAGAACATTTGAAGTTGGTGCTTGATTTATTTAGGAAAGAAGAATTGTACGCTAAGTTCTCTAAGTGTGCTTTCTAGTTAAGAGAAGTTCAATTCCTTAGACATATTGTTAGTAAACAGGGAATACAGGTTGATCCTGCCAAGATTGAGGAAATTGAGAAGTGCGAAATTTCAAAGACTCCTACTCAGATTCGTCAGTTTCTAGGGTTGGCAGGTTACTATAGAAGGTTCATTCAAGATTTCTCTCGTATAGCGAAACCTCTGACTGCTTTAACGCACAAGGGGAAGAAGTATGAGTGGAAGGATGAACAAGAGACTGCTTTTCAAACTCTGAAGAAGAAGTTGACTACCGCTCCGATATTATCACTACCTGAGGGTAATGATGATTTTGTTTTTTATTGTGATGCTTCGCGTCAGGGATTTGGTTGTGTTTTGATGCAACGAAAGATAGTTGTTGCGTACGCATCATGTCAGTTGAAGATTCACGAGCAGAATTATACAATCCATGATTTAGAGTTGGGAGCTATTATGAAGTGACCCGTCCTAATCTATAAGGATGAATACAATAAAATATGATTACATCGTGAGGTATTTGACCTCTATATGATACATTTTACAAACATTGCATTCGTTTTTAAAAGACAAACTTTCATTTCATCGAAAGTTGACGACATGCATACCATTTCATAATATATCCAACTATAATTGACTTAACAATAATCTTGATGAACTCAATGACTCGAATGCAACGTCTTTTGAAATATGTCATGAATGACTCCAAGTATTATTTTTAAAATGAGCAAATGCACAGCGGAAGATTTCTTTCATACCTGAAAATAAACATACTTTCAAGTGTCAACCAAAAGGTTGGTGAGTTCATAGGTTTATCGTAAACAATAAAATTCATCATTTTAATAGACCACAAGATTTAAGTACAGTACACCTATCTCGTGTATGAAACCATATTTCATAATGCTTAGCAGAGTAGGTTCGTATCCTTTTCTCCCCCGTAGGTTGCCTCGCGATTTTTAATATCTTTCATAAACATAATTTCATATCAGGCATTTCGCACGGCATAGAGATAAAAGTCATTCATACGAACAGCAAACACCTGGTAATCGACCTTAACAAAATGCATCTAGAATATCCCCCGCATATCGGCATTCCGCACGATCATGCAAAAAGCATACAATCAGGCCACTCTTTTAAATATGATGGTTGTGTACACCTCACAAACAGATCATATCTTTTAAAGTTGGCAGTTGTATACCTATTTCGAAGTACTAAAGCAGTTCAAATTCTCTGACTGGGGCTGGTTAGTGCCCATAGATCTATCTTTAGGATTCGCATCAATTAGGAGCTCGGTTTCCTAATTCTTAGATTACCAGACTAAAAGGAGTGATATCCGGTGTACTCATAATAACTCATTCGTAGAATGTTTTTAAGTACTTGTGTCTATCTCATCAAACATTTATAAAAGCATTTCATGTATTCGCAGTTCAAAAATATATTTCAAAAGCATTTAATAAAGCAGTTGTAAAAACAGCGCATGTATTCTCAGTCCCAAAAATGTAAAGAGTAAAAGGGAATCAAATGAACTCACTCTACAATATTTTGTAGTAAAAAAATTCATACGACGATACTGAACAATGCAAGGTTGGCCTCGGATTCACGAACCTATATCATTTATATATATATATTAACACCTATAATTGTATTCGAACAACATATATAAATTTATTAGTTATATCATCTCTATAAAAAATATATATATGTTTCATATATTCATTTTGTATATGAAAATATTAATTTTGTTAGGTCATATGTATTAATTACATATATATCGTTTTTTTGTTAAATATACTAATTATAATAATACCAAGATATTATTTGTAATGGTAAAAATGATAATAATGATAATACCTAATGTTACTAATAAAAATATTAAAGTTAATAATTTTTGTTAATAATAATATTGATGATAGTTTTTGATTGTAAATCTCATAATGATAATATTAGTAGTTTTTGGTAAAATGAATAATTTAGTAATAATGGTAGTGAAAATAATAATTTTTGACATTAGTACATAATACTTAATAATAATAATAATGATTATAACAATCATATTATTAATGGTAATCTTAATAATAATAATTTTGTTAATAATAATAATAATAAATCTACAATGATACTAATACTAATATTAATCCTAATAATAATACTTTGTATTATTTTCATAATAACAATTATAATAATATGCCTAATTATAATAATACTTATATTGATATTATTAATACTAATAATCATGAATAATACTTAATGATTTTACATAATAGCAAAATGATAATAATAATAATCATAATGTTACTAATACCTAATAATAATAATAATTGATAATTACTACTTATATTAGTAATATTAATAACAATAATAATTATAATACTAATATTAATAACAATAACAATAATAATCATAACAATAATAATAATAATAATAATAATAATAATAATAATAATAATATAATAATAATAATAATAATAATAATAATAATAATAATAATAATAATAATAATAATAATAATAATAATAATAATAATAATAATAATAATAATAATAATAATAATAATAATAATAATAATAATAATAATAATAATAATAATAATAATAATAATAATAATAATAATAATGGAGATGAGGTTAAAAGTGTATACCCAAAAAAAATGCTCCCGACGGGACTCGAACCCCTGACCTCTCACAAACCCGATAACACCCAAGACCAATCGACTGTATCTATTTATCTGTTTCCATTCATTTTAATTTATTTAACCCCAGTTTCTGTTTCAACCTTTTCTTCACAATATGAATCGATGAACAGAGGTACCTTACTACAATTACTATTTTAATTTTAACACTTGAAATAGAACACTTAATGATTGGTAATTCTGATTAACCAAATGAGAAGAAAAAATGTATAAAAAGGAAACTGAATAGCAGTCGCTGCACAGAAAAAGAAAACTATGAAGAACATAAAATTAAACTCAATATTAGGAACGTTTTAAATGAAAATTTCTACATGAAAAAGATTATAAATCATTCTTATAAACTCTCTGAATCATCAATTGATCCAAATTTATTAAAACGAACTTGAATTTTACCATGAACACAATAATTGAATTTTTTAAATATGAGCTTTGACTCAAAAATTGGGAGTCGATAACCAAAACTGGAACTCGAAACTTTGCAGTTAGTTTGAGAAGAAAATTTCAAACACGACTGAATTTACACATTTAGCAATTTGATTCAAAATCGTGATTTCGCCAAAAAGTTGAATAACAGAGACATTCGAAGGGTTTTCTTAAAATTTTGATTCAATTCAATCGAATTGAAGCTGGTAATAGTTAGGATGTGATTGATAGTGGATGATTGAATGTAGAATAGGTTAATTAAAATTTTGGATTGCTTGATTTATACAATTGAAGAGTCGACAATTTTTGTTCATCCAGTACAGAATTAAATAAAAAAAATAAAAAGGTGAAAGGGAGTGCAAACTGATTTTGGATGCTTCTGTGTTTAATTTCGAATCTCATTACAGAATTGAAGACAAGAATCAATTTAGAAAAAGTGTGATGGTGAGATGAAACAGAATACGTACTATATCATTGTGTTTATATATAATCAATATTTATGTATATATGTATTTATATATTTATAAATATATAAATAATATTCTGTATAATCAGTATTTATGTGTTTATATTTATCTATATCTATATATATATATATATATATATATATATATATATATATATATATATATATATATATATATATATATATTCAGTATATGTATTTATATATGTATACTTGTAATTCATATATGTATATGCATATATCTGTATCTGCATCGTCATATTTCGATATATATATATATATATATATATATATATATATATATATATATATATATATATATATATATATATATATATATATATATATATATATATATATATTTGTATATTAATTATATAAAGAACTAAAATAATATTAATTTTATAAACATTAGTATTAAATATTAATTTTATTAATGATAATGAAACTAATAATAATAATAATAATAATAATAATAATAATAATAATAATAATAATAATAATAATAATAATAATAACAATAGAGATAATAATGATAATAATATTAATAATACTTGTACATATCAAATTTTTACATATTTATATATATTTTATATCAAAAATATTAATATCATTAATACAGATATTGATATGAAAGTATTGTTAATAATTTTAATATACAACTATATTCAAACTTATAATTAAATTTAATTATTAATATTATATGATAACATATATTATTTATTTATTATTTATACACTTTATATATATATATATATATATATATATATATATATATATATTACATTATATATAATATTACCTATGCATAGTATTCATCTGTATATATATCTATATTACATTATATATCCTTTAATTATGTATCCATTTTAAATAATAACAAAATTATTCTGTTTATTATTTTACATTTAAATTTCAAATTGATTAAAGTGTATTTTATAAATTAAAAAATATTATATATACACTTATATAGGGGCAGGATCAATGGGGAAGTAACCTATCGGGGAGAAGCGGGGGGAAGCAAAAAAAAAAAAAAAATTCGTTTTTTTTTTTGGAATTTTTTTTCCCGGCATCAAGATCACATGAAAATATGAACATTTAGAAGAGACACTTCGTGATGAATGTTATTATTTAGGCGAAAAAATGATCGACAAAAATAACATTCAAGATAATATTGTTCGTGAAGAATATGAACGTTTTTTTTCATGTTTTGTGAAGTAAAATTTAGCCCGATTTAGAGTTTAGGGTTTAGGGTTTAGAGTTTAGGGTTTAGGGTTTGGTGTTTTGGGTTTATGGAATAAACCCAAAACACCAAACCCTAAACCCTAAACTCTAAACCGTTCGTGTTAAAACCTCAATCTAAATCCTAAATCTAAACCCTAAATCTAAACCCTAAACCCTAAATTTCTAAACCCTAATATCTAAACCCTATAAACCTGAATATCTAAACCCTGATATCTAAACCCCAATAGCTAAAACCTCAACATACGTTAGAAAAACACGATAATTGTTATATATTACTTCTTCGAGCGTTTTCCCGCCAAAATAAAAACATTTATCACAAAGTGTCTCTACTAAATGTTCATATTTTCATACCATCTATAATGTTCGTGAACAAAGTTTTTTCAAAAAATGAAAAAAAAAAAAAAAAATTTGCTTCCCCCCGCTTCCCCCCGATTGGTTACTTCCCTCTTGATCCTACCACCACTTATATTTATATATATATACATATATATTTACATAATTATTTACACACAACAGTTCGTGAATCATCGAAAATAGTCACATGGTAATTCAATATATAGAAGAGTTCAAAAATTTTGAGTCACAACATTACAGACTTTGCTTATCGTGTCGGAATCATAACCAGATTAAGTTTAAATTTGGTCGGAAATTTCCGGGTCGTCACATGTTGTGTTTACGCTTAAGATTTGGAGACATTATCTTTATGGGATCAAAAGTACAGTGTACACTGATCACAAAAGTCTTCAACATATCCTTGATCAAAAACAGTTGAATATGAGGCAGCGAAGATGGGTTGAGACATTGAATGATTATGACTGCGAACTTTTATATCATCTGGGAAAGGCCAATGTTGTGGCTGATGCGTTAAGTCGTAAAGAGAGGGCTGAACCTCGCAGGTTTAGAGCCTTGAATATGACAATTCGAACAAACCTCGCAAGGCATATTCTTGAGGCACAACAAGAAGCCTCAAAGGAGGAGAATTTTATGAACGAGAAAGTTAGAGGCATGGTTAAGAAGTTTGAGGTACGAACCGATGGTACTCGGTATATTGCGGGATGCCTTTGGGTTCCGAAATTTGGTGATCTGCGACAACTTATTTTAGATGAGGCTCATAAGTCTAGGTACTCTATTCATCCTAGTTCAGGAAAAATGTATCATGATCTTAAGGAGTTGTATTGGTGGCCTAATTTGAAAGCTGATGTGGCTACGTATGTGGAAAAGTGTTTGACTTGCGCTAAAGTTAAAGCTGAATATCAGAAACCGTCCGGACTTCTGGTGCAACCTGAGATTCTCTAGTGGAAGTGGGAAGGTATTACAATGCATTTTATTACGAAGTTACCGAGAGTTGCGGGTGGCTATGATACCATTTGGGTGATTGTAGATCGACTCACAAATTCATCTCACTTTTTACCGATTAAGGAAATGGATTCAATGGAGAAACTCACTCGTTTGTATTTGAAGGAGATTGTTTCAAGACATGGTGTTCCTGTATCTATTATTTCAGACCGAGACAGTCAATTTATATCGAGGTTTTGGCAATCCTTACAGGAAGCTTTGGGAACTAAGTTAGATATGAGCACCGCTTATCATCCTCAGACGGATGGTCAGAGTGAAAGGACCATCTAAACATTGGAAGACATGTTGTGAGTGTGTGTTATTGATTTTGGTAATGGGTGGGATAGATATTTGCCACTAGCTGAATTTTCTTATAACAACAGCTATCATGCAAGTATTAAAGTTGCACTGTTTGAAGCTCTGTATGGTAGGAAGTGTAGGTCTCCTGTCTGCTAGAATGAGGTTGGGGATGCTCAACTCACAGGTCTAGAAATTATTCATGAGACTACCGAGAAGATCGTACAGATTAAGGAAAGATTGAGAACCGCCAGAAGTCGGCAAAAGAGCTATGCTAATAAGAGAAGGAAAGATTTTGAATTTCAGGTTGGTGACCGTGTCATGTTGAAGGTATTACCTTGGAAAGGTGTGGTACATTTTGGTAAGAGGGAAAAGTTGAATCCTCATTTTGTTGGACCGTTTGAGATCACAGAGAGAGTTGGACCCGTGGCTTATCGTTGGAAATTGCCACAAGAACTCAGTGCTATTCATGACGTTTTTCATGTGTCGAATTTGAAGAAGTGTTTGGCCGAGGCAGATGAAACCATTCCTCTGGAGGAGCTTCATGTTGATAAATAACTCCACTTTATTGAGGAACCTGTTGAAATTATGGATCGAGAGGTTAAGACTCTCAAGCAGAGTAGAATTCCAATTGTCCGAGTTAGATGGAACGCCAGACGCGGTCCCGAGTTCACTTGGGAGCGTGAAGATCAGATGACTCAGAAGTACCCGCATTTGTTCCCAGATGGCGAGTCAACCCCTGCACCTACTTAAATTTCGGGACAAAATTTCCGTAACGGGAAGGTACTGTCACGATCCTACTTTTTCCGTTATCTTTTACCGTCTATTATTTAACGGCCGTTAACTGTTATTCGTGCCACGTCATTTCTATGACCTATAATATTATTTTAGTAATAATATATTAATTATTATGTGCTATGTGGATATTTGTATTCATATTTTAAGTTATACGTTTCTACGTGTCGTGGATTTCTATCCGGCGAATCCTTTCGGTTTTCAAACCAACGGTCAAGCTTTTGGGATTTTTAAGTTCAAATTATTTTAAATATGATATTTTAATGTCATATGTTTATATATAGTGTTTATATATATTTTTGGTCGCGTATTTGTTATCTCTCCGAATATTTAATCGCGTAGTAGCATTTTCGTGTTTCGGGCTTCGATCGAGCATTCAGGCCACAAGAATTTCATCAAATTACAAAATTGGGCTAAGTGGGGCCCACCCCCATGCCATGTTCGGCCGAACCACAAAGGGTAGGGGGATACCCCTTTTGTTTTTCCCTTACACCTCGTTTGTTTTCATTTTACAATTCACCACTTCTAAACCTAATTAATTTGCTCTCATTTTTCTTCCTCCTCTCTCACCATTGCCATCGCCTACCATCATCATCATCTCACAAAATATTACTTGGATCAAGAAGCTTTAATCATCATCGCGTTCATCTCTTCGATCTCTACACACTCATATCATTCAATTCTTGATTAGGGAATAAACCCTAGCCCTAAATTTTAGATTTTTCTTTAATTTTTCTCTTTTTATATGTTATTATGATAGTATGATGATTGTATGATGTTGTATTGTTGATTGTATGCATAGAAACACTTGTTATAGCATGATTTCGGTTTGATTGTTTTGGGACAGCAACTTATTCGACCATTTCTGTAAACTTAACGGATGTAAATATTAAATTAAAGTGTCTATATTTGTTCCTCTCATCAAGACATTGAATTTAGACTCCAGATTCATGTTATTTCGATTCTCGGAGCTCTAGTTATGATTAAAATGGTGTTTTATTGAAATCAAAATGTAAAAACGAATCGTTTCAGGTTTGGTCCGACTTTGTGACCACTTTTGGAGTCTTTAGGGTGTACTAGTGTGTTAGGATTGATGATTGGATGAACATTCATGTTCAGGTCATCGAAATCCGAGCCACGGGTCACCCGTTATGACTAAAACATGATTTTGAACGGATGAAAGCTCCAAGTTGACATATGGCTAGTGGTCATGACTTGGTGGCTGTTCTTGGTTTTTTCTTGAGTGCACTAATGTGTCGGGTAGGTTGGTTAGGCGGAGATATATAAGACTCTCCGAAAACCGACTCCCGGGGCTCAAGTTATGACCCGATGAACTTTTAATTAAAACTTATGGTTATTAATTAAGACTTATGATATAAATAATGATTTTCATTATTAATAAATTACTTATGATATAAAAGTAATTACTTTAATTTAAGACTTATGATATACATATTTATATTGCCATTTATTAATTACTTATGATTTAATTAAATATTTAATTAAACTTATGATTAATAATACTTTTATTATTAATGAGAAATACTTATGGTAAGTATTAAACTTATGCTATGAGATTATTATAATAAGACTTATAATAAGGATTAATTAATTATTTAATTATTATAAGACTTAGTTATTATTATTATAATTTAATTATTAAATACTTATGATTTAATAATTATAATTAGAAACTTATGATATGATTAATAATTCATTATTAATTAATAATACTTATGAGATGATTAAAATTTATTATTAATTAATAATACTTATATTATGACTAACATTTAATTAATTAATTAAATACTTATGTTATATTAATTATATCATTTAAACTTATGTTAACTTTAATAATTCATTTTAATTTAATTAAACTTATGATATGACATAATTATACATATATGACTTAAAATAACATTATAACTTATATTATTATTATAACTTATACTTTTAAAATTAATGTTGACCACATTTGACCAAGGTTGACTTTTGAGTTGACTTTCGGTTGACTTTGACTTTCAATTGACTTTTGTTGACTTTCTAATTAAGGAAACTCTCCTAACTTAAAAACTTTCTAAAAATAGAAACTTTCTAAATTTGGAAACTTTCCAAAAATAGAAGCTTTCCTAAAATAGAAACTTTCCAACAATGAAAACCTTCTAAAAATAGAAACTTTCTAAAAATAGAAAGTACGTGTCCTTACGCTCTTCTGGTCAAACTGAAGCATGTTGAGTGTTGTTCTGGTTCTCTACCTGCTTTATTTATAGGTCGGCATTGTGATCATTCTTGATCACTTTACTTCGTTTGCTGTTCGATTTTTGTGTGGTTACTATTTTTGCTTTAAGGTGAGTTATAGTCCCATTTTTCATACTTTTTAAAGTATATTTTTGAGATGTGATTACATGCATTTTGTTTTATGTTTAGACACAAGTGGCAATTAAATTTAAATTATTCATTATGAGTTGAACAAAAATATTCCCTAGTCTAGTAACTATAATTACTGGTTTCTACTGGTGAATGCGAATCCTATGGATAGATCTATCGGGTTTGACAACCCCATTTCGAGCTAGTCGCGCTAGCAATTTATAATCGAAATGTGTTAATACTTCGTAATTATTTGAAGATACACTTGTTCGGTGTATATATATTGTGTTTGACAAGGGTAAATAAATGGTTAAGTGGTTACCAGGTGGCTCATTGATAATGGAATAATGTTTTATGTTTTCTAACATTTTAAATCTTGTGGTCTAAAGTTTATACGTTTATTTAAACCTATAATTCACTCAACATTTTTGTTGACAGTTTACTCGCATGTTTTCACAGGTACTTGATTTGTTTGGTGCTTCCGCTGTGTTAGAAGTGTCTGCATGCATATGGGCAAATTTTGTTAAACGATTTATGAAACATTAAACTTACATTCTCTTTTTGGATATTTAAACTTGTGGGTGTTTGGTTGACAATGTTTTATGTCAACTTTGGTTAATTAATATGTTGGGTTTGTTTAAACTACATATTTTGATAAATTTCCTTTTTGGGAAACTTTTGAATAAAAGAATGCAATGTTGTTTAATAAATTCATTTAAAGTTCGATCAAGCTGTGGGACCAAGTGACGGAGCCATTAAGTGTATTGACTGGGCCATCACATAAGATGTACCACGATCTCAAGGAACAATATTGGTTTCCGAACCTTAAAAAGGACATTGCTACTTATGTTGGGAAGTGTCTGACTTGTTCCAAGGTCAAAGCCGAACACCAAAAGCCATCTGGGTTACTTCAACAACCCGAAATCCCATAATGGAAATCGGAAGGAATAACAATGGATTTCATCACGAAGCTACCGAAAACGGTTGGCGGTTATGACCCTATATGGGTTATTATTGACCGTCTCACCAAAACTACTCACTTTCTAGCCATGAAGGAAACCGATACAATGGACAAACTTGCACAACGATACAGGAAATTGTATCTCGTCACTTCAGCGATTCAAATTCTATATTAAAGACTACCCAAGAATCTTATTTGATACTCATTCTTAAGCGACTCTAAATCCTAACTTATTTTGAGAGATTTCTTATTTGATGATAATCACACCATCATCCTTCTTACTTCGATATTAGTAATACCAGTTCAAAATTTTTTTTCCAAAATCAATGGGTGGTTAATTCTCATCCTCATACTCTCCCATTCGTATCTCACTTATAAGCAACAGCTTCACACTTAAGCATTTTTGGTCGAAGGACTTATGCCCTACTAATAGTCATCAACCATATTTAAATTCAATAGTTTTCATTACCTCGTAACATTGTTGCTCAAATATCACCCAAAATTTACAAAAATCGTTTACTCGATCCTCATCAATCTTTTTCCAAATTGTAACCTCCGATATACGAAAATTTTGTTTGCTAAAATTTTACACCCACCATTTTACTGTGCGATCCTCTCAAAGTTTTATAAAAATAAATTTATTTCATTACCATTCGTACAAATTTTAGAAATCGTATCTGTTATATATAATAAAGTAAATAATTACTTATTTTTTACTAGTACATGTGAAATTTTACTTTCATTTTTACAAATCAATTCTTTTATTCAAAAGATATTTTACTTAGAATAGTACATGTTTATTAAGAACTTCGTTTCTTTTCTTACATTGTCACATTAAACGATTTCTATAAAATTTTCGTTGCTTGTTATACAAAATTTTTCGTGTTATTCGTATCCAAGTCATCATGAAGACTTTACAACCGTCAAAATCGAGATATTCATGTGTGTGTGTGATAAAGGCACTTACTGCCACGTCATGCAGAGCCTTTGGGCATCCACTAACACTTAAACCATTCAAGATTATTGCATTACCCCAGGGATCTCATTTGCCACACCTGTTGGAACGGTGCTCTTTCTTACATAACTCTAAGTCCTGACTTATTTTAAAAGATTCTCATTTAGTGATATTAACACCACCAGTATTCCGAATTTATATTAGTCATAACCTGTTTGGTATTTTGCAAAGTCAAGAAGCGATTAACTTCTCGTCCTCATGCTCTATCCTTCATACCTCACTTTTTAGCAACGGCTTCGCACGTGAACATTTTTGGCCCAAAGACTTATGTCCTGATAATTATCAAAACTACATTTAATTTATTAGTTTTCATTACCTAGTGACATGTCACCCGATGATTCATAGATTTTTTCACCCGATCTTTTTCAACTCGTAACCTCTGAAATACGAAAAACTATGTTTATCAAAATTTTTACACGTTGTTTATTTGTGCGGTCCTCACGAGATTTATGGACAAATGAAAGTAATAAAAATTTTCTGTCACTTATGCGATTTATAAAATCATGTATGTATGTATATAATTAAGTTAATAAATTTACCTTTACTTAATTTGGTTAGTACATATTAAGTTATACCTTCAAATTATAAAAAAAAAATTGCTCCTTTATTGAGTTATTTAACTTAAGTCAAATAGTTTTGTGCAAAATGGTACACGTTGTACATACTTCTAAATTTACTAAGAACTTCGTTCCGTTTATGTTGTCACATCAAATGTTTAAAGGTTTTTTCAAAACTTCCTTGGTTGATTTTATTGAAGGTTTTCGTATTAGTCTACACCATGTATGGATCACACTTCTTCTCGTCCTCCGTTTAGTGATGAAGTTTACCATTAAGATCTTTGTTAAAAACTTTTGAGCCACTTTGGATGGCAGTTTTATAAAATTTGTTAGGAAGTCTTTGCGCTCATAAAATGTTCCTTTTAAGGTTAGACATGGCAAAAATGTGGGCCGATAAATTAGTTTTCTGAGGTACACTCAGTGGTCACCCAATTGTAGGAAAGGCACTAGGTGGGTTTCTACTCTCAATATTTCACGGCTAATCGCAACACCCTCGTAAACATCCTCTCTATGATCAGTATGTTGAGGTACAAGAAATAATTTTTGAGATTCTTTTCACTTGGAGTAAACCATTCTTTATGACCAACGGTTCACGTATTTTCTCATCCGCGCATCCCCTTAAGTATAAGGATAAATTCAGATCAACTCGCTTGTTGTACGAAGAGTTCACTCTCGTTCAAAGATCACACCTTTCGTGCGATTTTCTTTAGGAAATGTAATGTAAAATACTTTAAAAATCTATGAATCATGCTATCCTCTTGGAAGGGACTACTTAAAACATCTATAACACTGATGTGGTTACTCTATATATTTCTTCCTTCGTTGGTTGCAACTATATGTTGTTCTAGTCGATATTAACCATAACTTCGTCATGTAACTGAAAGCATATAGTTACATTATGGAACTGTGCTTTCATTCCATCCCAGGATAAGTTCACATGCAGTATGTTAAACTGGATGATATCTTTCATTGTTCGTTCAAACTGTCCTGAAGACACTATAAATAATTATGGCTTTCATTACATGTAAGTCTGATTCGTCACTCTCAGCTAAAATTTCAATTCATTTATTCAAATGAAACGTTTCTTAAATATCAGGTTCTTTATGCCTACGGTCTCCTTTAGAAATTAAGGGGTTAGTAAAATCCGTGGCTAACACTATCCAGACATCAAATCGCATGGTTGTGATCACCATGTATTCCATTGTATCTGTCAGCTTTGTATTGCGAAATAAGCGCTCAATGTTTTAGATGAGTTTGTTAACATTTGATGTGTGTGAGGTGGTGTATAAAACAGTTATAATTTTTACAAGGAAATACTATTAAATACGATACAATTTTACACAAGTGATTTATTTTATTTATAGAGTGGATATACCTAAACCTTGCTACAACACTTATAGGCAGTGTACCTAATCGTACAGTAGTGTAGTTTTTAGTAAGTCCGGTTCGTTCCACAGGGAGGTTTAAACTAGTTCAACGCTATATTAGTTTTAACTTATAATTGAAAAAATACAAAAATATAAATATGTAGTATTATTATTATAAAAGGGGGTTTTTACCGTTTAATGACCGGTTTGTCAATTTTAAAACTTTAGTCGCAGTTAAAACCTAATGTAAAATATTAAAAATAAATATAACTTAATTTAAAACGTAAAGTAAATAACGATAATGAAATTGCGATAAATAAAAGTGCGATAAAATAAAATTGCGATAATTAAAGAGTACGATAATTAAAAATGCAATTAAATATAATGACAATAAATAAAAGTGCGATAATTAAAAGTGCAATTAAATATGAAATATATAAATTATGCTTATTTAAACTTCCGTAATCATGATGTTTGACGTGTTGATTTTAGTTTATTACCATGGGTTAATTGTCCTTTGTCCTGGATTATTCGATATGTCCATACGGATTTGTCCATAAAAGTCCATCAGTCATAATCATAAAGTGCGAAAGTCTTCGTCAAATTATTCTTATTCCCGAAGTCAAATATTTCAACTAATTGGGGATTCGAATTGTAACAAGGTCTTAATACTTTGTTTAATGAATACACCAGGTTATCGACTGCGTGTAGTCCAAGGTTTTACTACTTTGTTAACAATTACACCAATTACCCTTGAATGTAATCCACCCCTGTTTCAACAAGTCTATTAACTATTAATCCAGTTCCGTGTCCGGTAAAATGAACAATTATTGGTATTTATAGATATCCCGCCCACCGTACCCAGTCAAGCGTATGTGGTTATACATAAATACGTCAAATTATAAGTCTATATATTAAATCAACGAGGTATCATTTAGTTAATATAAAGCCCATTAATAGCCCATAGTCTAATTTCTACAAGTGTCGTTCTTTTATCCAAACCCCAATTATGGTACAAAGCCCAATTACCCAATTTTAATATTTAGCCCAACATCACGATTACTTCGGCATTAAATAAGCATAATAATAACTTAGCTATGAGACATTAATTTAAAAATAACATTAACCATAATTTACAGTGATTAAAAATAGCGTAGCGTTACACGGACAGAATTTCGACTTACACCCTTACAACATTCGCTAACATACCCTTATTATTAGAATTTAAAATTAAAATTAAAATTATAATATAAATATATATATTATACGTGAGAGAGATATAGAGGAAAGATGGTTAAAATCATCACCAAAATGCGAAATTTATAGGACCTGAGCTGAAAAAGTGTGCCATGCGATCGCATGGCTTTTGTGCCTCCAGGCCATGCGATCGCATGGAGGTAGGTACCAGCTCACATTTTTTTGTTCACAAGCTTGTCGACGTTTTAATAAATAAATATAATATATAAATAATTATAAGAATTATTTAAATATTATATTATATTTATGTGCATAGCTGATTTGTAATTTTTAGTCCGTTGCGTCGAGCATTGAGATTTGACTTTGGTCTCGGTTTCGGATTTTCGAACGTCCTTGTACTCAAGTAATTTTGTACTCAAGTATATTTATGTGCATAGGTGATTTGTATTTTGCATTTCGCGTCTTGTACTCAAGTAATTTTGAGACGTTTCTCATCAATAATTGGAACCACTTTGATTGTACTTTGTACTTTTGAGCTTTTTGTTCGTTTGTGTCTTCAATTCGTTAAATCTGTCTTTTGTCTTCACCTTTTATTATTTAAACGAATATTACTTGTACGTAGAACAATTGAAACTAAAAGCTTGTCTTTCTTGAGGGATAATGCTATGAAATATATGTTCATTTTTAGCATTATCAAATATTTCAACACTTGAGCGTTGCTTGTCCTCAAGAAATATAGTCTTGAAATAAGAATACTAGAATCACTTCTTTATTCTTCACACTTTGTACATCAGTGATTTCTATACGGCGGTATGAACAATGGTAGTAACGATGTGGTTTACAGTCCCACATGACTATAAAAATTTAGATCCTTAAGGAAATTGGATCTTTATGAAAACATTTGGTCTTTTGAAAATTCAAGCTAGATTTTTCCCTAGACAGGTTTCCGGAATAACCCTTTACCGGTGTTGCAAAATGTTTTTGTGGGTTTGGTGGGTTTCAGATTTGAAAATTTTAGCTCAAAACTTATGGTTTTGTGTCACCCACTTGCTAACTTTGTATTAGGAAAGCAACAAGTCCAGTATACTTGCTCCGTATATTACCTTTAGGTAAACTACCGTCCGGTTGTAAAGGAAAGCATTGAACAAGCAACTATTAAGACAATGTTCCCTGACATGCTTTTAATTATGGTCTATAACGTGTCGGATGCAATTACTATCCTTGGTAGGAGCAATAGTAAAGCTCACCCTATAGTTTTTCGGTCTGGCACAAGGTCCTGTCTTTGACCATACTATGTAACCACCGTTCTTACGGTTGACACCTGATTTGGTTCAGGTGACCTAATGAATTCTAGGTGATTCCCCAGGATTTTACGTTCAATGGTAATGAACGCATTAAAAATAGGGTTTTCAGAAAACAAATCGGTTTGTAATTTTGATCAAAATATTTTCTCGTTCAAGCTCGAGTTTAGATATCATTGAATTCCATGAGTTTGTAATTCTCAATCTTTAAAGTCAAGCTCAAGGATTGAATAATATCAGGCTTAAAAGCTGATTTTTAATCTTTAAGGAGATTATCCTTTCTGGGGGTCTGATTCATTAGTCTTATCAAGCTAATTTGCACGGCGTCCTCCCCATTTTACGAGATAGATCCTCTCATGGTTAGGATAAGTTGGACCACTTGGCGACCCTGTTTGATGCTGAGGTCCGTGGATTTCCAGCTGATTTTCGAGAAAACTTTTCAAGGTTTTTCGTAGACTCTACAACTGGTCTGGACGACAACTTCCTGACCTAAATCAAGAAGCGCGTTTCTTTTTTGGAAGACTTTACTTCCTTTTAATGATGGAATTGATTCATCGTGTAGATCCATCTTTCTTTCAAATATATTACAGTTTTCCGGGTAAAATGGTTAATTTTATCCAAAACAAAAGTATCTTTTTACAAAATATGTGATATATGTTTTAAAGAACTTGGTAAATTTTTCCCACACTTGGCTTTTATTTTCCTTTTTATTGCCTTTTTATTGTCCTCTATTCCATTTTAAATGAATTCTAACATTTTGGGTTGTTTCTCAATTTATGTCCTTTCCGACGTAACAATAATTTCGGTGTTAACACCTAGTTTTATCGTTCATAAATATGTATAAACATGATTTTGAGTTCATTTAATTTGAAAATTTTGAAAAATTTTACTAGAATTGATGGGTAGTCAGTATATAAGACTAGGACTGTTCTTTATTATCAGAGAGCATTAGATTCTAATACAACTACTGCGTTACTAGTATTTCTAATGGTATTTTTAATGGTAACCAAGTGTATAAGTCAAAAATTTTAAAAATCCGAAAGAATTTAACCCCTTCCCACACTTAAGATCTTACAATGCCCTCATTTGCAAGAAATCAGTAACAATTTAAATTATTGAGGGTGATTAACATAGAAAAATGATTAAATTTTACCAAAGTTTCCAAACATATTGGCGTTTGTTTGTTGAATGATAAATGGTGCACATCATTTGTTCATTCCGTCTTGTTGTTACATCACATTTGTTTTTCGTTTTGTCGTCAAAATTAGTAGCTTTTGCTGAACTTAATGCCAGTCTTTGAAAATGCGCTGTTTTACCCTGTTGTGTACAATTGACAATATACATACATACAAATATAAACATGCATGGTAATTTGAAATGGGACTTAAAATCCTATTTTTAAATCAAATATGAAATATTAGTACAAAATAATAAAAATATTAAACAATACATTAATGTATCACAATATCATATGTTTAAACATAAATAAAAATCATAAAAAGATAAAAATCATAGAAATCACCAACGGAACTATATCAATCTGTATAGGGGTTCCAGTTCATGTCATCATCCGGGTTCCATGGTTGGTGATAGGTGTACTGGTAGGCCTGGTTAGGGTCGTAGAGAGTATATGGTGGTCTCATCTCGGGCTGGTGTGGAGGATAGTAAGCGGGTTGGGTTGGGACGTAGTGATCCTGAGGTGACAGCCGGCTCATAATCTGACGCTGATGATAGTCCCATCTATCATGCTGTCATTACTTGGAATGCTCGTAATCATTCCGGGCTTGCCACTGCTCCATCCGATGAAATCTCTCCCCGTTTGTCATATCTACCTCATCTACACGCTGGTAGACGTCAGTCATAGCCTCCCTAATGACATCCCTAATGTCATCCGCTTCCTCCATTTCCTCATCTGAAACTCTCTCTACCTGAGGATGACTAACTTCATAGGGTACTGGCTAGTTGCATCTGCTCTTTAACACCATAGCACCCTGATAGACCTTTAATCCTAAAGGCTCAACGTGTTCCCTACATTCCAAAAGTGGACCCCCTTGGTCCCTATCTACACCCAAATACTCTCCAATGAGAGTAACAAAAATACCTCCTCCTATTATCCCCCCTTCCTGTATTCCTTCCACCATCTTAGACAAATAAAAACCAACACAGTAGGGGATATTAACAAAGCTTCTTGGCTCTCGAATACACTTTAGGTAAAATAAATCATGTAAGGTCATTTTCTAATTGTTGTATCCTCTCTGTGTAATCGAGTTAGCCAGAAATCTATGAATTATACGAAGCTCGGCTTTGTTAATATGTAAGTAGGAGTGTTTTCCTCCCAGCGTAAAAACATTATAGTTTGACATACGCCTCCAGACGGCGTTCACGTCAAAATTCCTATCTACCCTTTCACCACGATAAATCAAATTTATACAATCGGGTAGTAGCAATTCACTAGGAGTATATATCTGTAAAGCTCTGGCCATGTCCAGCATGGACATCCTGTACATCCTACTGCCAAGTATAAATCTAAGAAAACTTCTATCATCTAATCTATCTACATCTACATTTAATGCTATAGTACTCATCAGCTCAACCACCATTCCTTATATACAGGTCTACGAATGGTGAATAGACGTTCCCAATCGGTAAAAGAAGAGCTGCCATACCTTTGGATCAAATGTTGTCTAACTGAGTTAGCAAGTTGAACCCATTCCAAAGGCTCCCAATTGATTACACTTGGCACTTCTACATTTTTCAGTATCAGGTTTGAATTTGTTACTTTGATATGCCGGGTAATTCCTCCAGCTTCTATCGAATCTCAGATTAGGATGCAACGTGTGTTCAGGAATTGTTGGGTATTCTACTGGTGGGTGCATCGGAAATACTGTGAAGGCATCAACAAATTGTAGCGGATCATAATAAGGTACGTGCTGATCAGGTTATTGTTGTGGTTTTTGTTGTTGTTCCGGTTCAGGTTCATATTGCATTTCAGGTTCAGGTTCTGGAGCAGGTTGCCTGGATGATGAGGTTGCACCATCAGTATCTGTAAATCTCTGCAAAACATATTAAACACAAAATTTGTGCATCCAAATATGCATTAGTGTTAGCAAAATGACAACTTGAAACAATTAAATTAACATGTTCAATCAAAATTAAACTTATACACATTTTCACAATTTTAACAATTCTACACTTTTTCAAATAAGCATATATGAAAATGTATACAAAGTTCATAAGCATTCAACTCAAATAACATATTAAAACATCCATTACTAACAATTAAACAAGTCTTAAATGGCAATTATATCCAATTAATCAAGTTCATGAATTTTATACCTAAAAAGTTCACTTTAATCTTCAAAAATCATGTTTAGGATCAAAGTTTGGATCATTTAGCTACCTAAACATGTTACACTACTTAATTTAGCAATAATTCATGACAAAAATCGGCCATAACCTGTTTATATCTAAAAGCCCCAAATTGCTCAAGAATACAAACCCTAGATTCCTAAAAATTTTGAAGTTTTTGGCTTCAAATCATGTTAAATAGCATCAATCTAGGTTATACATGCATAAAATACTAACAATTTAACTCTAATTACACTAGAAATTAACAAAATCAAATTAGGAAAAATATAGCTCAAGAACACTAAAAATCAAATTTAAAGAAGTTTAGGGATGTAATTGTTACCTTTCTTGATAAACTTCTGAACAATTTCATGTTTAGAGCGGATTGTAGCAAGAAATTTGGTGAATTTTGGTGTTAAAATGGTGATTTTAGGAGATAATATGTGTATGTGTTCGTGTATGTTGTGTGTGTTTTGTGGAGAGAGCAGAACATCTCGCTGATATTTGATCCTAGCCTGTTTTCCAGCTCCATGTGATCGCATGGATTGGAAGGCCAAATCCCATGCGATCGCATGGGGTTCGGGTACAGTAACTTTTGCTCTCTTTTTTTTTTTTTTTTTTATAAAAACCCTTACTTAATAAAACATATCTTTAATTAAAAAATAAAATTTTGTTTCTTTTTAGGATGAGGGCGTTTCGGAACGATGTCCTAGTCCGTCCCTTGACAAAATTTTAAAATTTGTCATTTTTAAGCGCGGTTTTAAAAATAAAGATTTTTGGGTTTTTTAATGTTTTTGGCATACTTTAATTCAATAAGATTAAAAATAATGATAATAAAAGTTCTCGTCCCTCCCTTGGGTAGAGCAATTTCGGTTCAACGACCTAGTTTTCAACTCACGACGAATTTTAAAAATCATATTTTTAACTTAACGAAATAAAGTAAATTTTTGTTTTTAAATTCACACCAAACTTAAATTTAAAATGCATAAAATTAAAAATTAATATTATGAAAATTAAAAATTCACACCAAACGTATATTATATTTTTGTTTTTATACATACAAACTTATATTAAAAACATAAATTTTCAAATATTTACAAACTTAAATATATTGATTTTAAAAAGTTACATTAATAATTTAATATTAATTTTAAAAACAAAGTAAAAATAAAATTAAAAATCTTTTTGGTCTTTTATCCCACTTTAATCAATCAAATATTATCAAAAATATACGCCCCTCTTTTCGGTAAAGTAATTTCGGCTATATTACCTAGTTTTACTCCTGACGAATTTCTGAAATATTTTGGGTTGATTGATTAAAGATATTTATACCTTAAGAATAAACGGTAAATTTCGCAGTGATGTAATAAATTTTTGCATGATATCAATAATTTCGGTCGCAAAACCTAATTTTATTGAATACCAATTTAATACTTTATAGCGAACAATCTAGCGTTTAATATCAAAAGGTTAAAAGCAATAAAATAAAAATAAAAACTGTACATACTTACCTGTGAGATAGAATTCTCAGTGACCTGCTTTAGCCCACTCATAAGATAGTCGGACTAATTGGTTTTCCATAGCTACATAGGCGTAACCTCGAGCATTCAATGATTTTTCTTCGAAACATATGAATAGTCCTTCTCTGCATAAAGTAACGAACTCGGTATTTGAATATGTTTCATTATTTGAACATTTACCTTCGTGTGACCATTTTCCTCATTTGTGACATCTTTCAAGGTGTCGTGCTCTTCTTTTCGCTGCGGATTTTGATTTTCCTTTACCAAAATGTAACTTATTATTTTCGTTCCTGGATTCTTTTCTTACTCCGTCCAATTTACCTCTGATTAATGATACCAATTCACTTGGAAGGGTGTCATTATTCCGTTTAGTGATTAAAGCGTGTAGCATTAGACCATGGTTTAGTTCACAGGAAGTCTTCATCTTGTAAAACCTAAAAAAAAAAAAAAAAAAAATTCAGAATGGGGGGAGAAGACTAGTTCTTTAGGGTCTGCTAGGAAAAGACCATTCGGATTCCATTCTCGAGAACTACATGAAAACAGAATATCTAACTCTAACAAAAATACATATTATCCTTAAAAGATTAGAACCTCCCCACACTTAGTTAGATGTGGCGCTAAAATTGTGATTAACTTTGTTTTTAATTGGACTATCAACAACTTATATATCTTTGACTTTTGCTTCAATCCATTTGTTGATTTCCTCCGTAACTTTCAAAAATTCAACTAACATTGCCTTTTCTTTTGGCGATAAATTGGATAGTAATCGGTTACATAACTTAAAGTTTCCCTTAATCCTAGCATCGTGAATCCGTTTATAAAGTTTCTTCGTTGAACTGTTAAAAACGGGTTCATCTAATTTCGTATCATCAACTGGGTTCTTTGTGATTGGTTCATCATTAAGTGTTTCTTCATCTTCCCCACACTTATGCTTTTTTATTGGTTTAACAGTTTTGGTTGGTGGAGATCTAAACTTTCGGTTCACAAAGGTGATCGATTTATCACCATCTCTAAGTGTCATTCTACCTTTTCTTACATCAATGAACGCCTCGGTGGTTGCTAAAAATGGGCGACCTAAAATTAGAGGAATATCAAGGTTTTCCTCCATATTAATAACTATGAAGTTTGCAACAAAGGTCAAACTTCCCACGTTAACAAGTAAATTATTTGCTATTCCAACCGGGTGTTTAATGGTTAGGTCAACTGATTGAACACCTATTTTGGTTGGTTTTAATTTACCCATACCTAATCTTTTGTATAAGGAAAGAGGCATAATATTTGCACTTGCTCCTAAATCTGCGAGTCCATTATATACAGCACCATCATTAAGCAAGCAAGAAATGATAAATTCACCCGGGTCTCCTGCTTTAGTAAGTCGAGTTGGTTTGTAAACTTTTTTCGGGTGTTCTTTTCTTGGTTCTTTCACTTCTATTTGAACTTCTTGTTCACATTTTTCTTCGTTTCTTGGAATGGGAGGTTTGTATAAGAATTCTTCTTCATCACTCCAATTTGAATCCTCCCTATTTTCCAATTTTGATTTTTCATATGTTGTTGATAACATATTTATGTTTTCATTTTGAAGGTTTTCTTGGGTGGTGAAATTATGATTAATTTCATTGTCAACTTCCATCGGACCATGTATGTAATGTTTAACTCTGTGACCATTAACTTTAAATTCAATCCCATTTGAATTTATTAACTCTATTGTTCTGTACGGGAAAACTCTTTTGACTATAAATGGTCCAGACCATCTTGATTTCAATTTTCCAGGAAATAGCTTGAATCGTGAATTGAAAAGAAAAACTTTGTCTCCTTCTTTAAATTCTTTTGAAATTCTGATTCTTTTATCATGCCATTTCTTTGTTCTTTCTTTATAGATTAATGAATTTTCGTATGCTTTATGTCTTAATTCTTCTAATTCATTTAGTTGACTTAATCATAGACGTCCGGCTTCATGTAAATCAAGATTACATATCTTCAAAGCCCAAAATGCTTTGTGTTCAATTTCTACTGGAAGATGACATGTTTTTCCGTAAACGAGTCTAAAAGGTGTGGTTCCAATTGGAGTTTTGTAGGCTATTCTAAAAGCCCAGAGTGCATCCTCCAATTTTATGGACCATTCCTTTGGATTTGATCCTACGGTTTTCTCTAGAATACGTTTTAAAGCTCGGTTGGTATTTTCAACTTGTCCACTTGTCTGTGGATGATAAGCAGTTGAGATTTTATGAGTTACTCCATATCTTTTGAGAACTTTCTCAAGTTTATTGTTACAAAAATGAGTACCCCGATCACTTATTAAAGCTTTCGGTGTTCCAAACCTTGCAAAAAGACGTTTTAAAAAGTTGACTACAACTCGTGCATCGTTAGTTAGGAGAGCTTGTGCTTCCACCCATTTAGATACATAATCAATGGCAACGAGAATGTATAGATTATTATGAGATTTTGGAAATGGAGCCATAAAGTCAATACCCCAAATGTCAAATACTTCACATACTTGAATGACATTTTGTGGCATTTCATCACATTGACTTATTTTTTCGGCCCTTTGACAAGCATCACAGGATTTGCAAAGAAGGTGTGCGTCTTTGAAAATTGTAGGCCAATAGAATCCAGCATCGTAAACTTTTCTTGCTGTGAGTTGAGGCCCATAATGCCCTCCTGTTGGTCCTTTGTGACAATGGTTTAAGATTTGACTAGCTTCATTTCCGAATACACATCGGCGTATTATTCCATCGGGACAACTTTTAAACAAATGTGGATCTTCCCAGAAATAGTGTTTTATATCACTAAAGAATTTCTTTCGTTTTTGGTACGATAATCCTTTTTCAAGGAATCCACATACTAAGTAGTTTGCATAATCTGCAAACCATGGAATTTCATTATAATCTATCTTCAATAGATATTCATCAGGAAAGTTATCTTGTATGACCGATTCATTTAGAACTTCTAATTCAGGATTTTCAAGACGAGAAAGATGATCAGCGACGAGATTTTCTGCTCCCTTTTTATCTCGGATTTCAATATCGAACTCTTGTAAGAGTAAGATCCAACGGATTAATCTTGGTTTGGCATCTTGTTTCGAAAATAGGTATCTAAGAGCAGAATGGTCAGTATAGACCACCGTTTTAGCTAGAACGAGATATGAACAAAATTTGTCAAAAGCAAAGACAATAGCAAGGAGTTCTTTTTCAGTAGTTGTATAATTTGTTTGTGCTCCTTGTAACGTCTTACTAGCATAATAAATAGGTTGAAATCGTTTTTCAATCCTTTGTCCTAAAATGGCTCCCATTGCAAAATCACTTGCATCGCACATTAGTTCAAACGGTAGATTCCAATTTGGAGTTATCATGATCGGCACATTAGTGAGTTTTTCTTTAAGAATATTAAAAGATTTGATGCATTCATCTGAAAAGATGAATGGGGCATCCTTTTCTAGGAGTTTATTCATAGGAGTGGCAATTTTAGAAAAATCTTTTATGAAACGTCGGTAAAAACCGGCATGCCCTAGAAAACTCCTAACTCCTCTAACATTAGTGGGATGTGGAAGTTTAGCAATTACATCTACTTTAGCTCTATCCACTTCAATTCCTTCCTTTGAAATTTTATGACCAAGAACGATGCCTTCTTTAATCATGAAATGGCATTTCTCCCAATTAAGAACTAGATTTGATTGTTCGCATCTAATAAGCATTCGTTCAAGATTAACTAAACATGATTCAAATGTATCACCGAAAACTGAAAAGTCATCCATGAAAACTTCCATGCATTCTTCTATCATGTCATGAAAAATCGCCATCATGCACCTTTGAAAGGTTGCATGGGCGTTGCAAAGTCCAAATGGCATGCGTTTGTAAGAAAAAGTACCATAAGGGCACGTGAACGTGGTTTTCTCTTGATCTTCGGGTGCTATTGGAATTTGAAAATATCCGAAAAAACCATCAAGAAAACAATAGTAACTATTTCCGGCTAATCTTTCCAACATTTGATCAATGAAAGGTAAGGGAAAGTGATCTTTTCTGGTGGCGTCATTTAATTTTCTATAATCAATACAAACACGCCATCCTGTTACAGTCCTAGTAGGAATAAGCTCATTTTTCTCATTTGTGATGACAGTTATGCCACCCTTTTTAGGTAAGCATTGAACTGGGCTTACCCATGGACTATCAGAGATTGAATAAATTAAACCTGCATCTAACAGTTTAATAATTTCTTTCTTAACAACATCTTGCATATTAGGATTTAGTCTTCGTTGGTGTTGCACATAAGTTTTATGACCTTCTTCCATAAGGATTTTATGTGTTCAATACGAAGGACTTATTCCTTTAATGTCATGAATCTTCCATGCAATAGCTGGTTTATGAGCTTTTAGCACAGTAATGAGTTGAGATTTTTCATTTTCAGTAAGAGAAGATGATATTATTACAGGTAATTCAGATTCACCATGTAAATAAGCATATTCCAAATGGTTTAGAAGTGGCTTTAACTCTAATGTCGGTGGTTCTTCTATCGATGATTTGTATTGATATCTGTCTTTCTCTTTTAGCATTTGAATTTCTTCTGTTGGTTCATATCCATTAGCCATAAGTGTAGCTAACATTTCATTTTCATCAATTGGTACAGTTCCTTCTCTTAAAGAACATTCTCCTGTTCCTTGTAATTCTGGAAATTCTTCTAATAATTCTGCATGTGATTCTACAGTTTGAATATAATAACATGTATCATCTGCAGATTGCAGTTGTTGCATGGCTCTATCAATAGAAAAGGTAACACTCTCATCCTCTATACTTAGGGTCAGTTTCTTTCCAAACACGTCTATTATTGCTTTAGCTGTGTTTAAGAATAGTCTTCCTAATATGAGAGGAACTCGAGAATCTTCTTCCATGTCCAGAATAACAAAATCTACTGAAAATACTAAATTACCAACTTTAACTAGCATGTTTTCCATTATCCCTCTAGGATATTTTACTGATCTATCTGCTAGTTATATACTTATTCGTGTTGGTTTCAATTCTCCAAGGTCTAGTTTAGCGTATAGTGAATACGGCATTAAATTTATACTAGCACCTAAGTCTGCCAATGCTTCTATTGAACTAAGACTACCCAGAAAACATTGAATTGTGAAACTTCCTGGATCTGATAATTTTTCTGGTATCTTATTCAACAGTACTGCAGAACAATTAGCATTCATAGTAACAGCCGAGAGTTCTTCCATTTTCTTTCTATTTGTGATTAAATCTTTCAAGAATTTAGCATATCTAGGCATTCCTGAAATTACATCAATGAAAGGAAGATTTACATTTATTTGTTTAAACATATCCAAGAATTTGGATTGCTCGGCTTCAAGTTTCTCTTTTCTCATTTTACTCGGGTAAGGAAGTGGTGGTTGGTATGGTTTAACATAAGGTTTTGCCTTAAATGTGTTATCTTCATTAACCTTTTCAACTACCGGTTCTTTTTTCTTATCTTGCTCAGGTTGTGGTTCTTGTGGAGTAGGAATAGCTTCATCAGAAATTACAGGCATTTCAGGTGGTTTAAGTGTAATACCACTTCTTGTGGTAATGGCTTTAGCTGTTTCATTCCGGGGGTTAGCATTTGTATCACTAGGTAAACTTCTCGGTTTTCTTTTACCTATTAACCTTGCTAGGTTACTTACTTCTTGTTCCAAATTTTGAATAGAAGCTTGTTGATTTCTAAATGCTTGAGCATTTTGTTCATTGGTTTGTTTCTGAGATGTGAAAAACTGAGTTTGAGATTCAACTAGCTTTGTCATCATGTCTTCTAAATTTGGCTTTTTATCATCGGTTTGTGGTGGTTTATTTTGAAAAATAGGTCTTTGCTGATTGTAAGTATTATTAGATACTTGTTGATTGCTTGGACCTTGTTGGTTGTTGTATGGAACATTTCGATTATAATTCTGGTTTTCATTATAGATTGGTCTTGGCAGTTGATAATTATTCTGATAATTATTTACAGGCCTTTGGTTTATGTATGAAACATTCTCTCTTTGTTCCATTGTTAGTTCAATACTGAGACAATCTTTTGTTAAATGTGGTCCTCCACACTGCTCACAACTAATTCGTATGGAGTGAATATCTTTAGTCATCTTTTCCATTCGTCTCTCGATAGCATCTATCTTTGCGGAAACGGAATCGAAGTCATGGCTAGAATCGGCTCTAGCTGCTTTAGATGATCTAACGATATCTTTTTCTTGGTGCCACTCATGTGAGTGGGAAGCAGTGTTATCAATAATTTTGTAAGCGTCAGTTACGGTTTTCTTCATAATGGAACCACCAGCTGCTATATCTATGTCTTTTCTTGTAGTGATGTCGCATCCTTGGTAGAATATTTGTACTATTTGACAGGTGTCTAAACCATGTTGCGGACATCCTCTCAATAACTTTTCAAATCTTGTCCATGCCTCATATAGAGTTTCATTTGGCTTTTGTGTGAATGTAACAATTTCTCCTTGAAGTCTCACGGCTTTAGATGCCGGAAAGAATTGTTTAAGAAATTTTTCAACTAAAACGTCCCATGTATCAATCGCCCCTTCATGTAACGATTCTAACCAATCTTTGGCTTCTCCCTTCAAAGTCCAGGGAAATAACATGAGATATATCTGTTCATCCTCCACTTCTCAGATTTTAAATAGTGTACAGATCCTATTAAATTTACGAAGATGTTCATTTGGATCTTCCTTCGGCGCACCACTAAATTGGCATTGATTAGTTACCATGTGTAGGATTTGTCCTTTGATTTCATAATCTGGCGCATTAATGTCTGGTTGAGTAATTGCGTGACCTTGGCCAGTGCGTTTAGCTCTCATTCGGTCTTCCATACTTATAGGTTCCAGATTCTCCATGATTGAATTTGTTGAATCTGAATCACTAGAGGATTCTGATTTAATGGTTGGTTCCTCGACAATCTCTGTTTGAATGATTGGTGGTTCCGGAGGAAAGATTAATGGTTCAGGATCTCTGAATTGTCCTTGAATATCCTCCGGATTCTCAATTGTGAGGTCGGGTTCAAAAAATAGATTATCGAAAATTTGAATTGGAGTACTTGGTCGACTGGATGACGATTCTAAAGAAAAATCAACGGCGACAATATTGGCTAGATGTCTTGATCGAGTTACAGGTGGTGAACGTACAAAAGATGGTTGACGTTTTGCTCGGTGCATTCACTGAATATCCTATTAGTTATAAAAGATAAAAATTATATAAGTTATCAAATTAATAGACTTTTCTGCTTTTGCCCATGTTTCGAATAGCCAATAGATGCAGCAGGGAGCCAGAACCTTTAAATCGGAAGCTCACAACTCAGCCACTAACAAATCCAACTATTACTACGAAGCAGAAAATTTGAATGTCTATCAATTTAACCGCTTAAAATAATTTTTCATTGAAATTTAAAGAAATTTTAGATAAGAAATAGAAAATAATCTAAGTCCTAAAAACTAGAGCGGCGAAAAATAAGAAAGAAAAAGAGCGCGTCAAAAAACGTCGAAAAATAAATAATCGAAAAATAAAAATAAGAAAGTAGCGCGTCGGAACTAAAAAAAAAAACTAAAAACTAATAATTAAAAGTTGCGTCTAAAAATATTAAAGCTTAAAAGAAATACTATATCCCAAACAGAAATAACTTAAAAAGGTACTAAAATATAAAAACGGTGTCGCAAAATTCTAAAGCACCTAAATCTTAGTCTAAAGAAAAAGCACTTAAGGGATTTTACGACAAAGCCTAAAAATCTAGAAATAAAAATAACTATGGCAAAAACTATGTCTTAAAACTAAATACAAGTGAAAAATACAAATATTACGCTAAAACGAATAAAAAGATACAAAATATAAAAATAAACTTAAAGTTGTAAAAAGTACAATTTTATAAAAATATTATTTTTATATTATTTATTTTATAAAAATATTAATTTTATATATTTATTAAAACTAATTAAACTAAATATATAAATTAAATACTAAAACTAAACTTAATTAATTAAATAAACAAAACCTAATTAGGGTTATAATAATAATAATTAAAATATACTCCGTAATTAATGCTGAATTATGTCAAACCTGGCGTGTCAGGTATGTTCATGCGATCGCATGAATTTTTGCCTTCGGGCTCATGCGGTCGCATGAGCTAGGGTTTCGGGCCAGTATATGGGCTGCTACAGTACCATGCCGAATGTTTTTATTATATTTTTTTTTCAGTTTTCTGTTTTATATTAATACAAAATATTTAAATAAAATTTATATTTTTACAAACTAAAAATAAAAATAAAGAAACTTTATAAAACTTAAATATTTAACAAACTCTTAAAAATATATAAATTTTGTTTTTCTTTTTATTTTTTTGAATATATTTTTTTTTTAAAACATATATTTTTATAAGAAAAATAAAAATCTTTTTTTATATATTTAGCGTTGCGCTTTCGGCGTTTTGGTCTTTCTCCGGCAGCGGCGCCAAAAATACTTGATGTGTGCGAGGTGGTGTATAAAATAGTTATAATTTTTACAAGGAAATACTATTAAATACGATACAATTTTACACAAATGATTTATTTTATTTATAGAGTGGATATACCTAAACCTTGCTACAACACTTTTAGGCAGTGTACCTAATCGCACAGTAGTGTAATTTTTAGTAAGTCCGGTTCGTTTCACAGGGAGACTTAAACTAGTTCAACGCTATATTAGTTTTAACATATAATTGCAAAAATACAAAAATATAAATATGTAGTATTATTATTATAAAAGGGGGTTTTTACCGTTTAATGACCGGTTTGTCGATTTTAAAACTTTAGTCGCAGTTAAAACCTAATGTAAAATATTTAAAATAAATATAAATTAATTTAAAGCGTAAAGTAAATAACAATAATGAAATTGCGATAAATAAAAGTGCGATAAAATAAAATTGTGATAATTAAAGAGTACGATAATTAAAAATGCAATTAAATAAAATGACAATAAATAAAAGTGCGATAATTAAAAGTATAATTAAATATGAAATATATAAATTATGCTTATTTAAACTTCTGTAATCATAATGTTTGACGTGTTGATTTTAGTTTATTACCATGGGTTAATTGTCATTTGTCCTGAATTATTCGTGATGTCCATACGGATTTGTCCATAATAGTCCATCAGTCATAATCATAAAGTGCGAAAGTCTTCGTCAAATTATTCTTATTCCCGAAGTCAAATATTTCAACTAATTGGGGATTCGAATTGTAACAAGGTCTTAATACTTTGTTTAATGAATACACCAGGTTATCGACTGCGTGTAGTCCAAGGTTTTACTACTTTGTTAATAATTACACCAATTACCCTTGAATGTAATCCACCCCTATTTCAACAAGTCTATTAACTATTAATCCAGTTCCGTGTCCGGTAAAATGAACAATTATTGGTATTTATAGATATCCCGCCCACCGTACCCAGTCAAGCGTATGTGGTTATACATAAATACGTCAAATTATAAGTCTATATATTAAATCAACGAGGTATCATTTAGTTAATATAAAGCCCATTAATAGCCCATAGTCTAATTTCTACAAGTGTCGTTCTTTTATCCAAACCCCAATTATGGTACAAAGCCCAATTACCCAATTTTAATATTTAGCCCAACATCACGATTACTTTGGCATTAAATAAGCATAATAATAACTTAGCTACGAGACATTAATTTAAAAATAACATTAACCATAACTTAAAGTGATTAAAAATAGCGTAGCGTTACACGGACAGAATTTCGACTTACACCCTTACAACATTCGCTAACATACCCTTATTATTAGAATTTAAAATTAAAATTAAAATTATAATATAAATATATATATATTATACGTGAGAGAGAGATAGAGGAAAGATGGTTAAAATCATCACTAAACTGCGAAATTTATAGGACCTGAGCTGAAAAAGTGTGCCATGCGATTGCATGGCTTTTGTGCCTCCAGGCCATGCGATCGCATGGAGGTAGGTACCAGCTCACATTTTTTTGTTCACAAGCTTGTCGACGTTTTAATAAATAAATATAATATATAAATAATTATAAGAATTATTTAAATATTATATTATATTTATGTGCATAGCTGATTTGTAATTTTTAGTCCGTTGCGTCGAGCGTTGAGAGTTGACTTTGGTCCCGTTTTCGAATTTTTGAACGTCCTTGCGTACAATTTAATATCTTGTATTTTGCGTTTCGCGTCTTGTACTCTAGTAATTTTGAGACGATTCTCATCAATAATTGGAACCACTTTGATTGTACTTTGTACTTTTGAGCTTTTTGGTCGTTTGCATCTTCAATTCGTCGAATCTGTCTTTTATCTTCACCTTTTATTATTTAAACGAATATTACTTGTACGTAGAACAATTGCAACTAAAAGCTTGTCTTTCTTGAGGGATAATGCTATGAAATATATGTTCGTTTTTAGCATTATCAACATTCATGATGCATTTCATGCATCCAGCTTACTGAAGATGCCTGTAAGGCTAAAAACATCATCTTTCCTTTTGTGGATAAATATTCAGATGACATACTCATGTTAACAAGAAACGAAATCAATTTGTTGATCTTAAGGTCAAGAGACTTAATTAATGGCATATACATATTCTTACTTTTATACACCCAAGTACCTCTCAAGGTAAATAACTCACTTCTGAGCCCACGAGTCTCTCGGAATTTTGATACGCTCCTTCTTCTTCAAATTCGGTATCGTTGTTAGTCACTCCTCAAAATTTCGGGACGAAATTTTCTTTAACGGGTGGGTAATGTAATGACCTGACTTTTTTGACTTATATTTTTGTGCTCTATACTTTCACGAATTTGTGTATATGTGCATACTGAGCTAGTTTATGCTCTGGGATCTTTATTCGTGATTAATTACTTTCGTTAATTTCTTAAAACGTGCTATTAAGTGTTTAATCACTTAACTTGATCCTCGAATGCTTTTACGACCGTTAGTGTCACTTATCGTTTTGAACGAGCTATGTACTTTGTACACGTTAAACTTTTGTCATAATTGGAATATTATGACTACGTAAAACTAATTGTTATTTTCTAATGACAATTACCTGGCCTATTGGTCGCTTAATTACGCTTAGTAATTTACTAATGCACACTAGTTAGTCTTAATGTACTCTTTACCTTAATGGACTTAAGCCCACCCTACTCTAGTTAATGGACCATTAAATTAGCCCAACTTTAATGAATTTATGATCCATTAAGATGTAGGACAAAAACCCATTAAGATGAGCCAACATACTAGCAATTTTGTTAACCATTACTACACATGTTGCATGAGATCCCAACAACAAGCACCACCTATGTACCACCACCATGCAAAAGCAAAAAGTTATCCCCCTTGTCCCCCATGATGCCTATGGTTTGGAGACACCCACCACCACCTCCACCACTATAAATATCAAGCCTCATTCTTCATTTCACACTTGATTTCATTCTCATTTTATATACACCTGCTCTCTAATTTTCTCTCTAGTCTTTCTCACACTAAAATTGTAAGTTCTTGAATTTTCTTCTAATTCTCTTTTTCTTCTCAACCACGACATCATCATCTTCATCATCAAAGGATTAAGCTTTTTAGCTTTTTGATCTTGTTACATCTTGTAGATTCAAACTTTGATTTGAAATCTTCAAGAACATGAAATATTCAAGCTTTTTAGCTTTAAATCTTCATTACTTTGTTGGATCTAATTTTTAAAGCTTAAGATCACTTTATTTTTTTAAAAGATCAAAACTTGTGTTTATGATCTTCATGTAACTTGTAGATCTAGCTTTTTGCTTTAAGGATCTTCAAGAATATTAAAGATCCAAGCTTTCTAGCTTAGGGTTTCATTATTTTGTTAAAGATCTAAGCTTTTTAGTTTATGATCTCATTACTTTTACTAGATCTTAGCTTTCTAGCTTATGGTCTCATTAATCTTGTAAAGATCCAAGCTTTCTAGCTTAGGGTTTCTTAACACTTGAGATCTAAGTTATTATTGTAGATCTCACTTACTTGGAACCTTTTTATGATTTTTATGGTGATAAAAATTAACTCTTCATCATCTCATATGAAGAAGATGCATAAACTTGTATCAAAAGGACAAAGGTTGAAGCTTTATTGTGTTTATACAATAAAGAGACAACCTTGATGTTCAAAACTTGTAGAAAGTTAGCTTTTACTTTTAGTTGTGTGTTGATGGTTAAAACTTTTTCATAATGATGCTAAAATATCAAAGAGTTGTACACTTGAGGCTTATACGCATCAAGGATGAGAACCGTGATAAGCATCAAGTACCAAGAAACCCACCGAAGCACTTGTTTCTGTTTTTCAGGGTTTGATCCGACTCCTGGGACTTCTGGAAAGTTGATTTTCAGATATTTCGGTTTGAGTAGATAACTTTTCGTTCAAGACTCGCCTAAATCCGATATACGGTTTGGGATTTATAGCCTTCCGAAAATCACTACGCCTTCGTAACGACGTGCTGAAAATTTCTGACCTACCCGCGCTTGAACCGTCGCCACGGTCAAACGACATCGAGTTAGGATCTAAAATTTTGAAAGTGGTAAGAGGACTCACAAATAGAGCCTTGGCCACTGGCCGCGCATCATTTCAGTTTGTATAGAGGTCGTAGTAGCTGTCTAAAGTCAGCCCTTTATTTCGATCTCTATTCTTGTTGAAAACCTTACTTTACCTTTTACGTATGATGATGATGATGATGATGATGATGATACTTAATACTTAACTTATTTACTTTTAAACTTTTGGAGATGATTTACTGACTTAGTAACCATTGACTTAGGTTGAGGACCTTTTGGATCGACTAACTTACTTGTTTGGACCGACTTAATACTTGCTTACATTTAATCGATTTTACCGCACATTCACTGTGAGTTATAGCTCCCTTTTTACTTTAACTATTTTTGGGACTGAGAATACATGCGCTTTTTATGTTTTACATACTAGACACGAGTACTTAAACTTTATATATATGTGTGGGTGACATAACGGCACAAAGATTCCCTTAGCTCGGTAACGTTTAACTATTAGTTTTTGAACCGGTAGACGCGAATCTTAGATATGGATCCATAGGGTTTGACATCCCCACTCGGGCTAGTCGCGCTAGCATTTAACGGGTGTTTAATACTTCGAGAACATACGCACTTGCCAAGTGTACTTTTAGGGGGTGATATATTATTTTACGTTAAGTTAGTTACCGAGTGCCCACGGATAAGCATATACTTTATCATACGGATTTGAGATACTGTTTTGAATACAAAATCTCGTGGTCTACATTACATTTTTGTTTACAATCAAACTATAGCTCACCAATATTCGTGTTGACTTTTTAAGCGTGTTATTTCTCAGGTGCTTAGACGATTTGCTTCCGCTGTTATAGACTAGATGTGTTAGACTTCTTCTGTATTGTTTAGAGATGTCTCAATCATGGAACTTTTACTTTGCATTCACAAATTATGTTATATTTGAACAATGGTTTTGTAATGACCTTTGCGTCAAGTACTTATGTTAATGCTCTCTATTCGTAGAAGCACGTTATCTTTTGTAAAACATTTGACGTTGGTAAAAACATTATCTTTTCATGAATGCAAAACTTGTTTTAAAATAAAATATAGTATTATACCGTTTAATGGACCTGTTGTTGATGATCCGTACATGATGGTTTTGTACGGGGCGTCACACACGCTGCGGTTGATGCCATCGACCTTAACCTGCATAAGGGATTATTAGTTGGTTCAAACGATCAGGCAGTTCATTTATCTCATTGTTTTTATGCAGATGATGCGTTATTTTTAGGGGAATGGATGACTCAAATGTGAGGAATCTCGTTAAAATTTTGAATGTTTTTTCTTAGTCTCAGGGCTTCAAATAAATACCCATAAGTCCAATTTAATTGGGACTGGTATTCCTCCTACTGAATATAATAGAGTTGCGAATTTATTTGGAGTTATCCCTGCTACATTTCCATTTACTTATCTTGGTATTCTTATCGGTGCCAACATGAAGCACACTAAGAATTGGAAACCCATTATTAACAAGGTTAAAAATTGGAAGTTGAATCTTCTTTCATTCGGCGGGCGATTAACGTTGATTAAATCTGTTTCGGGAACTCTTGGTACCTACTATCTTTCTTTATTTAAAGTTCCTAAAGGTGTGATTAAGTGTTTGCAATCTTTAAGAGCTAGCTTTTTATGGGGTGCAACTATAGAAGCTCACAAAATTCATTAGGTTAAATGGATTGATATTCTCAAAAGTAAAGATAAATGTGGTCTTTAGAGTTGTTAGCTTTGAATAACATTTCTCTTCTCTATAAATGGAGGTGAAGATATGTTACTTGTAACAATTGGCTTTGGGTTGATCTATTGCAGCCATGCAGGTCCATGGGTGGCTATAAATCGAATGTTGGTTGATCTCCATGTTAAGCATCCTTCTCTTAACAGTTTTTTTACGATTAAAATAGGTAACGGTATAGATACTCTGTAACGACCCGACTTTTTTGACTTATATTTTTGTGCTTATTACTTTCACGAAACTGCGTATTTGTGCGTACTGAACTATATTATATTCTGGGATCATTATTCATGTTGATTACTTTCGTTTATATTTTAAAACATGTTATTAAGTACGTAGTTACTTAACTTGATCCTCGAATGCTTTTATGACCGTTAGTGTCACTGGACGTTTAGAACGAGCTATGTACTCTGTACATGATTAATTTTGGTCATAATTGAAATATTATGACTACGTAAAACTAATTGTTATTTTCTAATGACAATTACTTGGCTTATTGGTTGCTTAATTACGCTTAGTAATTTACTAATGCACACTAGTTAGTCTTGTTGGACTTTCTACCTTATTGGACTTAAACCCACCCTACGCTAGTTATTGGACTTTTAAGTTAGCCCAATTTTAAATGGATTATGACCCATTAAGAAGTAGGACAAAAACTCATTAATATGAGCCAACATACTAGCATTTTTGTTAACCATTACCACACATGTTGCATGGGATCCCAACAATAAGCACTACCTTTAGACCACCACTAAGCAAAAATCAAAAGTTGTCCCCCTTTTATCCCCCCAAACCCACGGCCAAACACCCCCACCACCACTATAAATATCAAGCTCATTTCTCCCATTTCACATTTGATCTCATTCACATTTTACACACACTTGCTCTCTAATTCTCTCTCTAGTCTTTCTCACACTAAAAATTGTAAGTTTTATATCTTCTTCTTCTTATTTTCTTCTTATACACGACATCATCATCATCTTCATAAGATCAAGCTTTTTAGCTTCTTGATCTTGTTATATAGTGTAGATTCAAACTTTGATTTGAATCCTTCAAGAACATGAAAGATTCAAGCTTTCTAGCTTTGGATCTTCATTACTTTGATGGATCTAAGCTTTATAGCTTAAGATCACTTTATTTTTGTTAAAAGATCAAAACTTGTGTTTATGATCTTCATGTAACTTGTAGATCTAGCTTTTTGCTTTAAGGATCTTCAAAAACATTAAAGATCCAAGCTAGAACATTAAAGATCCAAGCTTTCTAGCTTAGAGTTTCATTATTTTGTTTAGATCTTAGCTTTTTAGCTTATGGTCTCATTACTTTTACCAGATCTTAGCTTTCTAGCTTATGGTCTCATTAATCTTGTAAAAATCCAAGCTTTCTAGCTTAGGGTTTCTTAATACTTGATATCTAAGTTATTATTGTAGATCTCACTTACTTGGAACCTTTTTATGATTTTTATGGTGATAAAAATCAAGTTTTCATCATCATCTCATATGATGAAGATGCATAAACTTTTGTCAAAAGGACAAAGGTTGAAGCTTTATTGTGTTTATGCAATAAAGAGACAACATTGATGTTCAAAACTTATAGAATGTTAGCTTTTACTCTTAGTTGTGTGTTGATGGTTGAAACTAGGTCAAAGTGATGCTAAAACATCAAAGAGTTGTACACTTGAGGCTTACACGCATCAAGGATGAGAACCGTGATGAGCATCAAGCACCAAGAAACCCACCGGAGCACTTGTTTACTGTTTTCGGGGTCTGATCAGACACCTAGGACTTCTGGAAAGTTGATTTTCACATAGTTAGTTTCGAGTAGATGACTTTTCGTTCAAGACTTGCCTAAATCTGATATACGGTTTAGGATTTATAGCCTTCCGAAAATCACTACGCCTTTGTAACGACGTGCTGAAAATTCTGAACTACTCGCTCTTGAACCATCGCCACGGTCAAACGACATCGAGTTAGGATCTGAAAATTGGATAACAGTACAAGGACTCACATACGGAGCCTTGGCCACTGACCACGCATCTTTTCGATTTGTATATAGGTCATAGAAGCTGTCTGAAGTCAGCCTTTGTTTCGATCTCTATTCTTGTTGAAAACTTACATTATCTTTTACGAATGATGATGATGATGATGATACTTAAGGCTTAAATTATTCACTTTTAAACTTTTGGGGACAATATACTGACTTAGTAACCTTTGACTTAGGTTGAGGACCTTTCGGACCAACTTACTACTAGCATACTTTTCATATCGACTTTTACCGCACATTCACTGTGAGTTATAGCTCCCTTTTACTTTAACTATTTTTGGGACTGAGAATGTATGCGCTTTTTTATGTTTTACATACTAGACACGAGTACTTAAACTTTATATATGTGTGGGTGACATAACGGCACAAAGATTCCCCTTAGCTCGGTAACGTTTAGTCATTGGTTTATGAACCGGTGAACGCGAATCTTAGATATGGATCCATAGGGTTTGACATCCCCACTCGGGCTAGCCGCGCTAGCATTCAACAGGTGTTTAATACTTTGTAAACTTATGCACTTTCCAGGTGTACTTTTAAGGGGTGATATTACTTGTTAAGTTAGTTACCGGGTGCCCACGGATAAGCATATACTTTTCATACTGTTTTGAATATGAAATCTCGTGGTCTACATTACATTACTGATTATAAACAAACTATAGCTCACCAACATTCGTGTTGACTTTTTAAGCATGTATTTCTCAGGTGCTTAGACTTTGTTGCTTCCGCTGTTAGACATGCTATTATAGTCTTGGTGTTAGACTTGCTGTTACAGACTCGATGTGTTAGATTTTCGCTGCATTACTTAAAGATGTCTCAATCATGGAACTTTTACTTTGCATTCACAACTTATGTTACATTTGAACAATGGATTTGTAATGACCTTTGTGTCACGTACTTATGTTAACGCTTTCTATTCGTAGAAGCACGTTATCTTTGTAAAACATTTGACGTTGGTAAAGACGTCACCTTTTCATGAATGCAAAACTTGTTTTAAAACAGCATGTAGTATTGTACCGTGTAATGGACCTGTTGTTGATGATCCGTGCACGTTAATTTTGTACGGGGCGTCACATTTGGTATCAGAGCCAGGTTGTAGGGAATTAGGTTGCATTAGTGTGTCTTGACCGAGTCGAGTAGGATTCACTAATAGGACTAATCTACAACTTGCTCGTTTACTTGTTTCTGCGGAACTGCTGCATGCTACTGCTTACTTTTACTGCTATATGAACTTGTTGTATGCTACTGCTATTTTCTCGCTACTTCATGCTACTATCTGCCTTTGATTTCATGCTGCTTCTGTTTGATACTGTTACTATTGCCATGCTATGTACTGCTAGGCTGCTGTAGTGCCTAATTACGTGCTTGCTATATGTCTTACTGACATGAAAAAAGTTATTTTTCCTTGTTCAGATGTCAGACATGCCGCCCATGACCAATGACTTCGAAAGTGACTCAGATACGTCTGCTACCTCGACTACTATTGTTGCTGATTCACCGCTACCCGAAGAGATCCCAGCTCAACCCAGCCCTAGACTCCCGGGGCCACAACATCATTCCGATGGTACTGTGATCCCCGGGGGAAACGGGGACGGTCCCTTCTGTAATGAGCGTGGACATTGGGTTAGACGCACCGCTAACGGATGAGTCGTGCTAATTACACCTGGCAGATACCGGGCCATGACCACCGGCCAGACACTTTCTCCCGCCCGTGATGTACATGCACTACCTTCTGACGATTCAGACGGATCATCATCCGATGACACCGGCGAGGAGGATCCCGAGGAGGATTCTGACAAGGAACCCGAGGAGGAGCCCGTGCAGCCACCCTCTATCCTGCCAAAGAAGCGATACAGCTACGATGGTACCATTATTCCAGGGGTTAATGGAGGTAAGCCATTCGTGAATGCACATGGACAGTTGGTTAGGGTCACAGCCCGTAAGCGGGTTGTATCGTATCCTGCCGATCCGTTTGTGCGTAAGGTCGCCCGCTCAGTGCCGTCTACTTCTAGTGCTACATCCGCATCATCTGGACCATCTGCACCACCGGCACCACCTGCACCATCTGCACTACCGATACCACCCACCATCCAGGAGCTGACGAGGGAAGTGCATGCCTTACGTACTCGGGTGACTAAGCTCGAGGACCGGGTGTCCCACATGATGGACGTCATTTACCCACCTTCACCCTAGGACTGTTGTATTAGATTTCATTATGTACTCCGTTGGTAGTTTCATGTTTTTCATTCTTGTATTGTACGAACTTTATGAAGTTGTATGCAATTTTCTTATTATGAATGGAATTACTGCTGTTTGAATTATTGTGCGGCGTTTAATTTAAGTTGTTACATGTTGGTTTTTGTGCTATCTGCTACCAGTTTGTCATGCTTAGTTAATGTGTATTGTGTTGTTTCCATATTGATTACCCTGTGCTATGACGTTATTGATTAATGATCAATGATCAATGGATTTTGACTTAAGTCGAAATTTTTGTTTGGAAGATCGATGGCTAATGGAAGAGTTCCAAGGGAAATGCCCACAGCAGCACAGATTGATGAGATGATAGCCGCTCGAGTAGCCGCAGCTATGGCAAATGCCAACCCCCAAGCTCCACCGGCTAACCAGAACATTCAGAATAGGTGCACTTTCAAGGAATTTCAGAGTTGTAAGCCCCACAATTTCAGTGGAACGGAAGGGCCAGTTGGGCTGATGAGATGGTTTGAAAAGTTAGAATCTGTATTCCGTGTGAGCAATTGCTCCGAAGTGAATAAGACCAAGTACGCGTCATGCACGCAGTCGGATGGCGCTTTGACTTGGTAGAATACGTTTACCCAGGCTCACGGAATTGACGAAGCTTATGCAACACCCTGGGAGGAGTTCAAGAGGGCTATGATCGAGGAATACTGCCCCAGAACCGAAATTCAGGAAATGGAAGCGGAGTTTTGAGAACTGAAAGTTGTAGGAACTGACCTTGATGGCTATAACCGGAGGTACTTGGAGTTAGCCTTGATGTGCCCCACAATGGTTACTCTTGAATTTAAGCGATTGGAACGGTATCTGTGGGGACTACCCAAGGACATTCAGGGAAATGTCACCTCTTCGAAACCAGCAAATTTCCCGAAAGCTATGCACATGACGCACACCCTGATGAATCAAATTACCCGCCAAGAGCCAGAGAAGGCGAAATCAGAATCGGGATCTAGTAATGGGAAACATAATTGGGATGGAAACAAGGTTAAAGGTTTTGATCAGAACCCAGCTAAGAGCTATGAGAACTTTAAAGGAAACAACGACTGGAGGAACCCTCACCCTAACCCTAACTACAAAGGTAGCCTTCCTCAATGTAAGAGATGCTACAAGCATCATACTGGATACTGCAACGTTGTGTGTGAGAAGTGTAAAAGGGCTGGACACATCGGAAGAGATTGTAAGAGCAACACCTCATCTGTAAGGACAAACCCTAATGGACTGAGGAAGTGCTTTGAGTGCGGTCAGCAGGGCCACTTCAAGAATGAATGTCCTAACAAGAAGAAGGATGGCGGGCCAGTACGTGGAAGAGTTTTCAACATAAACGCCAGAGATGCCCGCGAGGATCCTGACTTGGTTACAGGTACATTCACCATCAATAAACTATTAGCTTCTGTCTTGTTTGATACTGGTGCTGATAGGAGTTATGTATGTAGACACTTTTGCTCTAAGATAGATTGGTCGTTAGTTCCTTTGGAGGAGAGTACTCTTGTTGAAGTAGCCAATGGAAAGCTTGAGAAAGTTGACCAAATTGGCCGAGGAGGTATAATAAACTTAGCTGGTGTGGATTTTGAGATTGATTTGATACCCATTAAGTTGGGGAGCTTTGACGTGATAGTCGGTATGGATTGGTTGTCCAAGGTGAAAGAAGAAGTTATTTGTGGAGAGAAGATTCTTCGTATACCTCGCGAATATGGTGAGCCACTAATTGTTTACGGAGAGAGATGTAACCCGAAGCTGAACCTTATTAGTTGCTTGAAGGCACAAAAGGTCATGAAAAAGGGGCGTTTTGCTGTTTTAGCACATGTGAAGAAGCTAGAAACTGAGGAGAAAAGCATGGATGAAGTGCGAATTGTGAACGAATTTCCCGACGTCTTTCCAGAAGAGTTGCCAGGATTACCCCCGCCGTGATCAGTGGAGTTTTAGATTGATCTAGTGCCAGAAGCTGCACCGGTAGCTCGCGCACCTTATTGACTTGCACCTTCCGAACTGCAAGAGTTGCAGAGTCAACTACAGGAAGTGCTAGACCGTGGATTTATTAGACCGAGTTCATCGCCTTGGGGTGCACCTATTTTATTCGTGAAGAAGAAGGACGGATCTTTCCGCATGTGTATCAATTATCGAGAGCTGAACAAGTTGACGATCAAGAATCGGTATCCCCTTCCCAGTATTGACAATCTTTTCGACCAGCTCCAAGGATCCAGCATTTACTCCAAGATCAATTTGCGATCGGGCTATCACTAGTTGAGGGTGAAGGAGAGCGATGTACTGACGACAGCGTTCCGAACTCGTTACGGTCACTATGAGTTTCTGGTAATGCCACTCGGTTTAACCAACGTACCTGCCGTGTTTATGGATCTCATGAATCGCATATGCAAGCCATACCTAGACAAATTCGTTATCGTATTCATAGACGATATCCTAATATATTCCAAAAGCGAAGAAGAACATGAGCAACATCTTCGACTCGTGCTTGAACTCTTAAGACAAGAGCAACTCTATGCCGAATTCTCCAAGTGCGAATTTTGGTTGAAGGAAGTCCAATTTCTTGGTCATATTGTGAGCGATCAGGGTATCAAAGTCGATCCCGCAAAGATCGAAGCCATCAGCAAGTGGGAAAATCCCACCACTCCTACTCATATCCGCCAATTTTTAGGCCTCACCGGTTACTATCGTAGATTCATCAAAGGTTTCTCTTTGATTGCGCGTCCTTTGACCGCATTAACTCACAAAGGGAAGAAGTTCGTTTGGGCAACCGAGCAAGAGTCGGAATTCCAAACCCTGAAGCAGAAGTTAACCATCACACCTATCTTATCCCTTCCCAAAGGCAGTGATGACTTTGTTGTATATTGCAATGCCTCCCGACACGGTTTTGGGTGTGTATTGATGCAACGGAAGAAGGTTATTGCTTACGCCTCCCGACAACTGAAGATTCACGAGCGAAACTACACGACTCACGATCTCGAGCTTGGAGCCATTGTCTTTGCACTCAAAATGTGGAGACACTATCTGTATGGAACCAAGAGCACTATCTTCACCGACCATAAAAGCCTCCAACACATATTCGATAAGAAGCAACTGAATATGAGAGAGCGACGGTGGATCGAGACGTTGAACGATTATTATTGTGAACTTCGTTACCACCCTGGCAAGGCAAATGTTGTAGCCGATACCTTGAGCCAAAAGGAAAGAATGGTACCTCTTCATGTCCGAGCCTTGAACATCACCATCCACACCAATCTCAATAGCCAAATCCATGTAGCTCAAGAGGAGGCTCTCAAGGAGGAGAATATTTCTCATGAGCACTTGAACATTCTCGTCTCTCGATTCGAGGTTAAGGAGACTGGACTCCGATATTTTACCGAAAGAATTTGGGTGCCTAGTTATGGGGATTTGCGAAGCCTTATTCTCGATGAAGCCCACAAGTCAAGGTATTCGATTCATCCAGGAGCTGTATAACGACCCTACTTTTTCCGTTATCTTTTACCGTTAATTATTTAACGACCGTTAACTATTATTCCTGCCACGTCATTTCTATGACCTATATTATTATTTTAGTAATAATATATTAAGTATTATGTGTTAAATGAATATTTCTATTCATATTTTAAATCGTACGTTTCTACGCGACGTGGAATTCTATCCGGCGAATCTTTTCGGTTTTCAAACCAACGGTCGAGCTTTTGGGATTTTTAAGTCCTAATTATTTTAAATATGATATTTTAATGTCATATATTTATATATAGTGTTCATATATATTTTCCGTCGCGTATTTGTTATCTCTCCGGATTTTTAATCGCGTAGTCGTGTTTTCGCGTTTCGGGTTTCGATCGGGCATTCGGGCCACAAGGAAATTATCAAAAGACAAAGTTGGGCTAGTGGGGCTAATAATGCTAAATACGAACATATATTTCATAGCATTATCCTTCAAGAAAGACAAGCTTTTAGTTGCAATTGTTCTATTTACAAGTGATATTCGTTTAAATAATAAAAGGTGAAGATAAAAGACAGATTCGACGAATTGAAGATGCAAATGACCAAAACACTAAAAAGTACAAAGTATAATCCAAGAGGTTCAATTTATTGATGAGAAACGTCTAGAAATTACAAGAGTACGAGCCACGAAACGCAAAGTACAAGATATTAAATAGTACGCAAGGACGTTCGAAAATTCGGAACCGAGACATGAACCAACTATCAACGCGCGACGCAACGGACCAAAAATTACAAGTCAACTACGCACATGAATATAATATAATATATATATAATTATATAAAATTATATATATTATATTATATTATTTATAAGCCGTCGGCAAACAAGAAAACAAAGTGAAATGAGCTGTCCTAGGCGGCCATGGGATCGCATAGCCATGAAGAAGAAACTCCATGCGATCGCATGGAGTACTGTAGCTGGTCAGGTTCTATAAATTGCAAATTTCGAATGAGTTTATGTACACCATATCATATATCTCTCTCACTCTCTGATATATATTTATATTTATATTTTATAATTATAATTTTAATATTAAGTTAATAATAATAAGGTTATAGTGGCGAATGTTTTAAGTTTGTAAGTCAAAATTCTGTTCGTGTAACACTACGCAATTAATACTCATTTTAAGTTATGTTCAACCTTTTTAAATTAATGTCTCGTAGCTAAGTTATTATTATGCTTATTTAAGCCGGAGTAATCATGATGTTGGGGCTAAATATTAAAGACGTGGTTATTGGGTTTTGGACCATAATTGGGGTTTGGACAAAAGACCGACACTTGTGGAAATTGGACTATGGTGTAACGATCCTGGATTTTCCAATGTTTATTTATTAATAATTATTATTATTAATACGTGTGATTAAACAAATGTATGTTATTACATTTACATGTTGCCATAATTGCCCGAACTTGACTTTAATTGCCCGAAATGTCTTTGTGACACTCGGAACTTACACGAATAATATTTTCAAGTATTATTTACATTCATGATTAATTTTATTAATTATTTTAATTAACTATGGTAATTAGTTAGTTACTTGGGCTTTAATTGGATTTAATTAATGGAACTTGCGCTTGTTTAAAGTAAATGGACTCATGATATTGGGCTTCCAAGCCCACCCTACCTTTTAAATGGACTTAGTTAGTCCACTCTTTCATGTGTAAGTACCAAATTAAATGTGAACTAGTAGTTAGAATACTTGAAATCTTGTTAACTCTTAATCCCCATGCACATACATATAATATCCAACTTTTATAAGGCTTTACATGTAATGAGCTAGTGGTTAAACTCCTCCCCCTTGACCCACTCCTAACCATTGGCTCCCCTTAGACAAAAGGGATTAAAATCTTTTTTTTTACTTACTACTTGCTCACTTGTTTACTCTCATTCAAACACACACAAAATCCTCTCAACTTTTCCTCTCTTTTTCTCTCTAGATTGTAAGCATTATGAACTTCTTTTCTTCCTTTTCTTTTCTTACAAAACCGAAACATGAACACCCTAGATCATCATCATCATTTGCTATTTGTTACTTGTTCTTGATTATTGTTTAACTACTTGTCTTTGTTAATTGTTGTTACTTACTTACATGTTACAAGAATAAACTTTCTAGTTTGATTCTTCTTTTATCTTGTATCTTCAAGAACACACAAGAACTTAACTTACTAGTTATGTTCTACATACACTCTCTTAAAAGATTGCAAGTTCATGTGTTACAAATCATACTTGAAAGTCATGTTAGTAAACTTTAAAGTTTACTTTCTTAAAGATCAAACTTTGGTTTGAATCTTTAAAGTATGAACAAACCATGAACTAATTACTTGTTTACTTAGTTTATTTCTTCATATTATACACTTTAATTTCTTGTTTGTTGGTTGTGATTGGTCAAATGTTACTAGTTAACTTTGATCTCATAAATCTTGAACTAAAAGTAACTTTAAAAGTTCAAGGACATGCAAATGAAACTTTTTAATTATAACTTTGTACACTTATGTTAGATCTAGACTTTTGAGTCTTGGATCTTCAAGATCAAACTAATAACTATGTTCTACAACTTAAGATCTTGATTTCATAAGTTCACTTTCAAGTTTGTAACTTATTATTAGTCTTAAAGTTCATGTATGTGTTAGATCTAAGACTTTGATGTAACTTTGGTTCATCAAACTTCATACAACTCTTAAGTGAGTTGTGCTTCATGTCTTAGACTTGCACTTGGGTTATGATAGTCAAATCTTGGTCAAGATGATGCAAACACATCAACGAATTGTACACTTGAAGCTATACGCATCAAAGATGAGAACCGTGATAAGCATCAAGCATCAAACTCACCGGAACCCATTATTTTACTGCTTTCTGTTTTCTACCTAATTTTGTGCTGTTTCTGTAACAGACCAATAAACCTGGGCTACTGTAACCTTGATTTTCAGATAGATCTTTTCGAGTAAATAACTTTTCATATAGGACTCGTCTTAATCCGAGTTACGGTTTAGGATTTATGGCCCTCCGATCGTCACTATGTCCTTTTAACGTTGTGCAGAAATTTCTGACCTACTCGCACTTAGACCGTCGACACGGTCAAACGAAGATGAGTTTTATTTTGTAAATTTTAACACACTTAAAGGACTCATATACGGAGCCTTGGCCACTGGTCTCACCTTAATTCAGTAAGGGTATAGGCCGTGGTGACTGATCGAAGTCAGCCTTTGTTTTAAACTACTTTCATGAACGAAACCTACTTTACACCTTTTGTTTGATGATGAATGATGATGACCTTTAAGACCTTATTTACATACTTTTAAACCTGTTCGGACGATTTACTGACTTAGTACTATTTGACTTAGGTTGAGGACTTTCGGACCGATTACTTGCACACTTTTCCCGACTCGACTTTTACCGCTACTTTATCATTGTGAGTTATAGCATTCCCTTTTTTCTTTAACTTATTTTGGGAACTGCGAATACATGCGGATTTTATGTTTTACATACTAGGCACGAGTACTTAAACTTATATATGTGTGAGTTATACAACGGCATAAACATTCCCTTTAGCTCGGTAACGTTTAATCATTGGTTTTTGAACCGTGAACGCGAATCTTAGATATGGATCCATAGGGTTTGACATCCCCACTCGGGCTAGTCGCGCTAGCATTTAACGAGTGTTTAATACTTCAGAGACATACGCACTTGCCAAGTGTACTTTCAGGGGGTATAAACGTTAAGTTAGTTACCAAGTGCCCACGGTTAACATATACTTTATCATACTATTTTGAAACGCTCTTTGTAGCACTGAAATCTCGTGGCCTACCTTACATTACTGTTATACTTAAACTATAGCTCACCAACCTTTGTGTTGACATTTTTAAGCATGTTTTTTTCTCAGGTGCTTGAGGTTAGCTTCCGCTGTGTACTAGTCGTGCTGTAGACACCCGCTGCTTAGAGTTGTCATCGCATGAACTACTTTATCTTGCATTCATACTTTACTACTTTTGAACTATGACTTGTAACGACCATTGTGGTCACATACACTTATTATTTGCTTCTACTTAGTGAAGCATGCTTTTGGATTGTAAAACAATTGGCATTAGTTATGACGTCACCTTTTATTAATGAATGCAAACTCTTTTTGAAAACGCATATAGTACTTAACCTTGTAATGATCCTGTTGTTGATGATTCGTACACGATGGTTTTGTACGGGGCATCACATTTGGTATCAGAGCATTGGTTGTAGGGAATTAGGTTGCATTAGTGAGTCTAAGACCGACCCGAGTAGGATTCACTAATAGGACTAATCTACAACTTGCTAGTTTACGTGTTTCCGCTGAACTTACTGCATGCTGCTGCTTACTGTTACTGTTATATGCCGTATGCTACTACATGATTTCACTACTGCATTCTATTACTTGCTTTTGATTGCATGCTACCTTCGTACGATTTGCTGTTATTGCCATGCTACTTATTGTTACACGTGATTTAAACTGTTGGTCTAATACGTGCTTGCTTTATGACTTACTGACATGGAAAATTTATTTTTTCCTTGTTCAGATGTCGGATGTACCACCTACTATCGTTTTGAGCAGTTTAGACTCTTCAACCACCCTACCTGCTGCTGCTGCCGACACACCGATCCCGATACGCACGAGTGACCCCGGCGCTTCATCTTCCGGGACTAGCAGCCAGCCGCCTGCACTAGTGGCTACTATCGATGGACACGTGGACCCTGCGGAGATTCCAGCTCCGTCTGCTCCCGGATCCTCGGAGTCACAGCCCCGCATCGGTGGTGTTGTGATCCCCGCGGAGTTCGGGGAAGGGCCATTCCGTAACCATATGTGCATGCCGTGCCGACGCGCTCTAGATAGACGTTTAGTGCCGATTCCGCCATTCAGATACAGACAGATGATGGCCGCTCATGGACGACCAGTTTAGCCACCCGTGTCACCACCACATGATTCTGATGATCCTTCATCCGATGACTCCTCTACAGATGACTCCAGTGACTCCGACGAAGAGAACCTTGATGACGTACCTATACAGGCACCCTCCACCCCGCCGAAGAAGCGGTACTGTCCTGATGGCACCGTCATTCCAGGGGTGAATGGAGGTCGTGCTTTCACTAACGCTTTTGGTCGGCGTCAGAGGGTTACTGCCCGTAAGCGGCTTGTACCGTACCCTGCCGACCCACTCATACGTAAGGCACCCCGTTACGTACTGACTATTTCTGGAGCCGGAACGTCTGCACCTCGTTTCGTGAGGTCTGCACCACCCGCACCAACGGCACTACCTGCACCACCTGCATCACCGGCACCACCTGCACCGCCGGCACCGCCTGCCCCACCATCTCCCACAGTCGAGGAATTGACAAGGGAGGTGGAGATCCTCCGAGCTCGGGTAGCTGAGCTTGAGGAACAGATGTCTCAGGTTATGGACATCCTTCACCCACCTTCACCGTAGGACTTTTGTATTTAGATTTTGTTATGTAATCTAGTTGTAGTTTATTGTATTACTCACGTATTGTACGAACTTATTCAGATGTATGAAACTTATTATTATTAATGAATGGAACTTTGCGTTATTTAATTCTTGCACGATGTTCTATTTACATTACTGTACGATGATTCTGTGGTATTTGTACCTAGATGCGTTATTTAATAGCATGTGATGTTTTGATTCCATGTTGGTTACTATATACTGTATTATTACTACTTGCATACTGGATTTTGACTTGAGTCAAAATTTTTGTTTAGAACATCATGGCTAATGGTCGATCCACACCTACTGCTGCTCAAATTGAAGAGATGATCCAAGAACGTGTAGCCGCAGCCATAACAGAAAGAAACCTCCAAGCTCCACCGCCACCACCACCGGTTATCCTACCCATTCGAAATGGGTGTACTTACAAGGAATTCTAGAGCTGCAAACCGCATAACTTCAGTGGAACCGAGGGACCGGTTGGTCTCACCAGATGGTTCGAGAAACTTGAATCAGTATTCCGAGTTAGCAACTGTTCGGAGGACAATAAGACCAAGTTTGCTTCGTGCACACTATCTGACGGCGCACTAACGTGGTGGAACACGTTAGCTCAAGTGAAAGGTATCGATGAGGCGTATGCTATGCCATGGGAGGAATTCAAAGCGGCAATGATTGATGAGTATTGTCCGAGAACCGAAATACAAAAGATGGAGATGGAATTCATGCAGTTAAAGGCCGTTGGGAACGACCTTGATGGTTACAACAGGAGATTTTTGGAACTAGCCCTGATGTGTCCGACAATGGTCACCCCGAAATTCAAACGAATGGAAATGTACTTCTGGGGACTCCCTAAGTCCATCAAGGGAAACGTCACCTCGTCCAAACCACCGAATGTTACCAAAGCAATGCGCATGGCGCATACCCTCATGAATCAAATTCTTATTGATGAGCCGGAGAAGGCTAAGTTTGAGGCTGGTAGTAGCGAAAAGCGAAAATGGGATAATAACAACAACAACAACAACAAAAACAACAACAAGGGGAGAACCTATGACCAGACCCCCGCCAAGAGGCACAACAACAGTGGAAACCCTAACCCCAACAACAACACCAACTCCAACCCGAACTACAAAGGAACCTTACCACAATGCAAACGGTGCTACAAGCACCATACTGGATATTGTAATGTGGTTTGCGAAAAGTGTCAACGGGCTGGGCATATCGGGAAAGACTGCAAGGTCACCACTTTGAATGGGAAGTCGAACCCCATAGGGCCGAGGAAGTGTTACGAATGCGGGCAGACGGGCTATTTCAGAAATGCGTGCCCAAACAAGCGAAAAGACGGCGGACCACCTCGTGGTAGAGCTTTTAATGTTAATGCAAGGGACGCCCGAGAAAACCCCGACTTGGTGACAGGTATATTCAAAATCAACAATCTTTTAGCTTCTGTCTTGTTTGATACTGGTGCGGATAGAAGTTATGTATGTAGACATTTTTGCGATAAGATTAATTGGTCATTAGTCCCGTTAAAAGAAAGTATGCTTGTCGAGGTCGCCAACGGTAGACTTGAAAAAGTTGACCACATTAGTCGAGGAGCTATTATCAACATAGTTGGTTCAGATTTCGAAATTGATTTGATACCAATCAAACTGGGAAGTTTTGACGTGATCGTCGGTATGGATTGGTTGAGCAAGATAAAGGCCGATATTATCTGTGGAGATAAAGCACTTCGCATACCACAAGGAGATGGCGAACCACTAGTTATCTATGGAGAGAGATGTACCTCGAAGTTGAACCTCATTAGTTGCGTGAAAGCGCAAAAGATTATGAAGAAGGGACGTTTTGCTGTCCTAGCACATGTGAAAGCGGTAGAAACTGAGGTGAAGAGCGTGAACGACGTTCGAATTGTGAACGAATTTTCCGATGTCTTCCCAGAGGAATTGCCTGGATTGCCGCCGCAGAGAGCAGTAGAGTTTCAGATTGATTTAGTGCCAGGAGCTGCACCTGTAGCTCGTGCACCTTATAGACTCGCACCTTTCGAGATGCAAGAATTATAGAGTCAACTACAAGAGCTGTTAGATCGAGGGTTTATCCAACCAAGTTTCTCACCTTGGGGCGCACCTGTGTTGTTTGTGAAGAAGAAGGATGGATCCTTCCGTATGTGTATCGACTACCGTGAACTCAACAAATTGACTATCAAGAATCGGTATCCTCTTCCACGAATTGACGATCTTTTTGACCAATTACAAGGATCGAGTGTCTACTCAAAGATTGATTTACGATCCGGTTATCACCAGTTGAGGGTGAAGGAAAGTGACGTGATGAAAACTGCATTCAGGACCCGTTATGGTCATTATGAGTTTCTCGTGATGCCATTCGGTTTGACAAATGCACCTGCCATGTCCATGGACCTCATGAATCGTGTCTGCAAGTCGTACTTGGATAAGTTTGTTATCGTCTTCATATATGATATCCTCATCTACTCTAAGAGCGAAGAAGAACATGAGCAACACCTCCGATTAGTGCTTGAACTCTTAAGACAAGAGCAACTTTACGCCAAATTCTCCAAGTGCGAATTTTGGTTGAAGGAAGTTCAATTTCTGGGTCATGTTGTGAGCGACCAGGGTATCAAAGTTGACCCCGCCAAGATTGAAGCCATCAGCAAGTGAGAGACCCCCACTACTCCGACGCATATTCGCCAATTCCTAGGTCTCGTCGGTTACTACCGAAGATTCATTGAAGGATGTTCTCTGATTGCGCGTCCTTTGACTGCGCTGACTCACAAGGGCAAGAAGTTCATTTGGGAACCCGCACACGAATCAGCATTTCAAACTTTGAAGAAGAAGTTAACCACCACACCTATCCTATCACTTCCTGAGGGCAGTGACGACTTTTTTGTTTACTGCGATGCTTCAAAAAGTGGTTTTGGTTGTGTACTGATGCAACGATCAAAGGTTATTGCCTATGCCTCCCGCCAATTGAAGATTAACGAGCGGAACTACACTACTCACAATCTTGAACTTGGAGCCGTTGTCTTTGCACTTAAATTATGGAGACATTATTTGTATGGAACTAAGAGCACTATCTTCACCGATCACAAGAGTCTCCAGCACATATTCGATCAGAAGCAACTGAATATGAGACAGTGTCGATGGATCGAGATGCTCAACGACTACGATTGTGAACTCCGTTATCACCCTGGCAAGGCCAATGTTGTAGCTGACGCTTTGAGCCGAAAGGAGAGGACGGCACCTCTTGGTGTTAGGGCTCTGAACATCACCATCCATTCGAACCTCAACAACCAGATCAGAGTAGCCCAAGATGAGGCTCTCAAAGAGGAAAACATATCTCACGAACATTTGAACATACTTGTCTCTCGATTTGAGGTTAGGGAGTCTGGACTCCGATGTTATGCCGGAAGAATTTGGGTGCCTCTTTATGGAGATGTACGAAACCTGATACTTGATGAAGCACACAAATCGAGATATTCGATTCATCCTGGAGCGGGAAAAATGTACCACGACCTTAAAGAATAGTATTGGTGGCCGAATCTTAAGAAGGACGTTACGACTTATGTCGGTAAGTGTTTGACTTGCTCGAAGGTTAAAGCCGAGCATCAGAGACCTTCTGGTTTGCTTCAACAACCAGAAATCCCACAATGGAAGTGGGAACGGATAACAATGGATTTCATCACCAAGCTACCAAAGACGGTGGGCGGATACGATACTATTTGGGTTATTGTTGACCGCCTTACCAAATCTGCACACTTCTTAGCGATGAAGGAGACGGATACAATGGAGAGACTTGCCCAATTATACATCAAAGAGGTTGTATCTCGTCATGGTGTACCTTTATCGATCATCTCAGATCGTGATCCCCGTTTTGCTTCTAGATTTTGGCGTTCTTTGCAAGAAGCCATGGGAACCCGTCTCAACATGAGTACTGCGTATCACCCTCAGACTGACGGGCAAAGTGAACGAACGATTCAGACCTTGGAGGACATGTTGCGTGCATGTGTCATTGATTTCGGAAAGGCCTGGGAAAGGCATTTGCCATTAGCCGAATTCTCGTACAACAACAGTTATCACTCGAGCATTAACACTGCACCTTTTGAAGCATTGTATGGCCGTAAGTGCCGATCCCCTATTTGTTGGGCCGAAGTAGGCGAAAAGCAAATCAACGGACCCGAGGTAGTCCACGAAATGACGGAGAAGATTGCTCAGATTCAAGCTAGACTTAAGACTGCCCGCGATCGTCAAAAGAGTTATGCTGATCTTAAACGTAAAGACTTTGAATTCAACGTTGGTGATCGTGTAATGTTGAAGGTTGCGCCTTGGAAAGGTGTGATTCGCTTTGGAAAACGTGGAAAGTTGAACCCACGATACATTGGTCCTTTTGAAATCTTGAAACGTGTTGGACTCGTTGCTTACCGTTTGAATCTACCAGCACAATTGAGCTCAGTTCATCCTACCTTCCATGTGTCAAACTTGAAGAAGTGTCTTGCTGCACCCGAACTCATCATACCACTGGAAGAGCTTACTATTGACGACAAACTCCACTTTGTGGAGGAACCTGTTGAAATTATGGATCGTGAGATCAAAACTTTGAAACGCAACAAGATTCTGATCGTCCGAGTACGATGGAATGCCAAACAAGGACCTGAGTTTACTTGGGAGCGAGAGGATCAAATGATGCGGAAGTCTCCTCACCTTTTCCCGACTCCTCCATCACCTTCAGCTTAAAATTTCGGGACGAAATTTTCTTTAACAGGTGGGTAATGTAACGATCCTGGATTTTCCAACGTTTATTTATTAATAATTATTATTATTAATACGTGTGATTAAACAAATGTATGTTATTACATTTACATGTTGCCATAATTGCCTGAACTTGACTTTAATTGCCCGAAAACGTCTTTGTGACACCTGGAACTTACACGAATAATATTTTCAAGTATTATTTACATTCATGATTAATTTTATTAATCATTTTAATTAACTATGGTAATTAGTTTGTTACTTGGGCTTTAATTGGATTTAATTGTTAATTAATGGAACTTGGGCTTGTTTAAAGTAAATGGACTCATGATATTGGGCTTCCAAGCCCACCCTACCTTTTAAATGGACTTAGTTAGCCCACTCTTTCATGGGTAAGTACCAAATTAAATGTGAACTAGTAGTTAGAATACTTGGAATCTTGTTAACTCTTAATCCCCATGCACATACATCTAATATCCAACTTTTGTAAGGCTTTACATGTAATGAGCTAGTGGTTAAACTCCTCCCCCTTGACCCACTCCTAACCGTTGGCTCCCCTTAGACAAAAGGGATTCAAATCTTTTTTTTACTTACTACTTGCTCACTTGTTTACTCTCATTCAAACACACACAAAATCCTCTCAAATTTCCTCTCTTTTTCTCTCTAGATTGTAAGCATTATGAACTTCTTTTCTTCCTTTTCTTTTCTTACAAAACCGAAACATGAACACCTTAGATCATCATCATCATTTGCTATTTGTTACTTGTTCTTGATTATTGTTTAACTACTTGTTTTTGTTAATTATTGTTACTTACTTACATGTTACAAGAATAAACTTTCTAGTTTGATTCTTCTTTTATCTTGTATCTTCAAGAACACACAAGAACTTAACTTACTAGTTATGTTCTACATACACTTTCTTAAAAGATTGCAAGTTCATGTGTTATAAATCATACTTGAAATTCATGTTAGTAAACTTTAAAGTTTACTTTCTTAAAGATCAAACTTTGGTTTGAATCTTTAAAGTATGAACAAACCATGAACTAATTACTTGTTTACTTAGTTTATTTCTTCATATTATACACTTTAATTTCTTGTTTGTTGGTTGTGATTGGTCAAATGTTACTAGTTAACTTTGATCTCATAAATCTTGAACTAAAAGTAACTTTAAAAGTTCAAGGACATGCAAATGAAACTTTTTAATTATAACTTTGTACACTTATGTTAGATCTAGATTTTTGAGTCTTGGATCTTCAAGATCAAACTAAGAACTATGTTCTGCAACTTAAGATCTTGATTTCATAAGTTCACTTTCAAGTTTGTAACTTATTATTAGTCTTAAAGTTCATGTATGTGTTAGATCTAAGACTTTGATGTAACTTTGGTTCATCAAACTTCATACAACTCTTAAGTGAGTTGTGCTTCATGTCTTAGACTTGCACTTGGGTTATGATGGTCAAATCTTGGTCAAGATGATACAAACACATCAACGAGTTGTACACTTGAAGCTATACGCATCAAGGATGAGAACCGTGATAAGCATCAAGAATCAAACTCACCGGAACCCATTATTTTACTGCTTTCTGTCTTCTACCTACTGTTGTGCTGTTTCTGTAATAGACCAGTAAACCTGGGCTAATGTAACCTTGATTTTCAGATAGATCTTTTCGAGTAGATAACTTTTCATATAGGACTCGTCTTAATCCGAGTTACGGTTTAGGATTTATGGCCCTCCGATCGTCACTATGTCCTTTTAACGTTGTGCAGAAATTTCTGACCTACTCGCACTTAGACCGTCGCTACGGTCAAACAAAGACGAGTTTTCTTCTGTAAATTTTACCACACTTAAAGGACTCATATACACATCAAGGATGAGAACCGTGAAGTCAGCCTTTGTTTTAAACTACTTTCATGAACGAAACCTACTTTACACCTTTTGTTTGATGATGAATGATGATGACCTTTAAGACCTTATTTACATACTTTTAAACCTGTTCGGACGATTTACTGACTTAGTACTATTTGACTTAGGTTGAGGACTTTCAGACCAATTATTTGCACACATTTCCCGACTCGACTTTTACCGCTACTTTATCATTGTGAGTTATAGCATTCCCTTTTTACTTTAACTTATTTTGGGAACTGAGAATACATGCGGATTTTATGTTTTACATACCAGGCACGAGTACTTAAACTTATATATGTGTGGGTTATACAACGGCATAAACATTCCCTTTAGCTCGGTAACGTTTAATCATTGGTTTTTGAACCGTGAACGCGAATCTTAGATATGGATCCATAGGGTTTGACATCCCCACTCGGGCTAGTCGCACTAGCATTTAACGAGTGTTTAATACTTCGTAGACATACGCACTTTCCAAATGTACTTTCAGGGGGTATAAACGTTAAGTTAGTTACCAAGTGCCCACGGTTAACATATACTTTATCATACTATTTTGAAACGCTCTTTGTAGCACTGAAATCTCGTGGCCTACCTTACATTACCGTTATACTTAAACTATAGCTCACCAACCTTTGTGTTGACATTTTTAAGCATGTTTTTTTCTCAGGTGCTTGAGGTTAGCTTCCGCTGTGTACTAGTCGTGCTGTAGACACCCGCTGCTTAGAGTTGTCATCGCATGAACTACTTTATCTTGCATTCATACTTTACTACTTTTGAACTATGACTTGTAACGACCATTGTGGTCACATACACTTATTATTTGCTTCTACTTAGTGAAGCATGCTTTTGAATTGTAAAACAATTGGCGTTAGTTATGACGCCACCTTTTATTAATGAATGCAAACTCTTTTTGAAAATGCATATAGTACTTAACCTTGTAATGATCCTGTTGTTGATGATTCGTACACGATGGTTTTGTACGGGGCATCACATATGGGCTATTAATGGGCTTTATATTTGTTTAACTGAATGATAGTTCGTTAATTTAATATAGAGATTTACAATTTGATGTATCTATAAATAACCATATACACTCGATCGGACACGATGGGCGGGATATTTATAAATACTAATAATCGTTCATTTAACCGGACATGGGGATGGATTAATAGTCAATGGACTCATTAAAACATGGGTGGATTACATACAAGGACACTTGGTGTAATTGTTAATAAAGTATTAAAACCTTGGATTGCACACAGTCGATAACCTGGTGTAATCATTAACAATGTATTAAAACCTTATTACAGTTAAAGTCCCCAATTAGTTGAAATATTTGACTTCGGGTATAAGGGTAATTTGACGAGGACACTCGCACTTTATATTTATGACTGATGGACTGTTATGGAGAAAAACCAGATGGACATATCGAATAATCCAGGACAAAGGACAATTAACCCATGGTAATAAATTAAAATCAACACGTCGAACATCATGATTACGGAAGTTTAAATAAGCATAATTCCTTTATTTTATATCTTATCGTATTTTTAATTATCGTACTTTTAATTATCGCAATTTTATTTACCATCATTTTATTTATCGCACTTTAATTTATCGCATTTTATTTATCGTTATTTACTTTACGCTTTAATTTAAGTTATTTTTATTTTTAATATTTTGCATTAGGTTTTAATTGTGACTAAATTTTTAAAATCCAGAAACCGGTCATTAAACGGTAAACACCCCCTTTTATAATAATAAAAATTCTACTTATATATATATATATATATATATATATATATATATATATATATATATATATATATATATATATATATATATATATATATATATATATATATAGTTTAAAATAAATATAGCGTTAAACTTGGCTAGTTCCCTGTGGACGAACTGGACTTACTAAAAACTACACTACTGTACGATTAGGTACACTGCCTATAAGTGTTGTAGCAAGGTTTAGGTATATCCACTCTATAAATAAATAAATAACTTGTGTAAAATTGTATCGTATTTAATAGTATTTCGCAGTAAAATTATAACTATTCCGTATACACCGATGCACACGTCAGGGGCCCACCCCCATGTATAATTCGGCCGAAGCCTCCCCCTTGTCCCATTTTTTTTTCAATTTTGTTCTTCATATTATTTCTCATTTTATCCTAAACCTAAATCAAGTAACTATTCTTTTCTCTCATCCTCCCTCTTTCTTTTTTTTGAGCCGTCACTTACACCACTCATCATCATCATCATCATCATCACCTTTTGATTTTCATCTTGAAGATTTGGGGCTTTCATCATCATCGCGTTCATATCGTTCTTCTCTACACGATCATACCATTTGCTTATTGATTAGGGTATAAACCCTAACCCGGGCTTTTCAATTTTTCTTATATTTTTCGGTTTTTATATGTTATTTTGATAGTATGATGCTTATATGTTATTGTATTGTTGATTGTATGCGTAGAAATGCTCGTTAATTCATGTTTTCGGTTGATTAATTTGGGACAGCAGCTTGTTTGATATTTTCTGTAAACTTAACTGTTATAAAAGTGAAATTAAAGTGTCTATATGAGTTCCTCTCATCAAGACATTAATTTTAGACTCCGGATTGATGTCATTTCGATTCCCGGAGCTCTAGTTATGATTAAAATGGTGTTTTGTTGAGATTAAAATGTGAAAACGAATTGGTACAGGTATGGTCCGACTTTATGATCATCTTTGGAGTCTTTAGGGTGTACTAATTTGTTAGTATTGATGATGGGATGAACTTTCATGTTCGGTTCATCGAAATCCGAGCCACGGATCACCCGGTATGACTAAAACATATTTTTGAACGGATTAAAGCTACAAGTTGATTTATGGCTGTAAGTCACGACTTGTTTGCTGTTCTTGGGGTGTTCTTGAGCACACTAATGTTTCGAGTAGGTTGGTTAGGTGAAGATATATATAAGACTCGCCGAAAACTGATTCCCGGAGCTCAAGTTATGACCCGACGAACTTTTAATTTAAAACTTAGGGTTATTATTTATGACTTATGATACAAATAATGAATTTCATTATTAATTAATTACTTATGATATAAAAAGTAATTATGACATTAAGACTTATGATATATATATTTATTATATCATTTATTAATTACTTATGATTTAATTAAACATTTAATTAAACTTATGATTAATAATACTTTTATTATTAATGAAAAATACTTATGGTAAGTATTAAACTTATATTATGAAATTATTATAATAAGACTTATAATAAGGATTAATTAATTATTTAATTATTACAAGGCTTAGTTATTATTTAATTATAATTTAATTATTAAATACTTATGATTTAATGATTATAATTAGAAACTTATGATATGATTAATAATTCATTATTAATTAATAATACTTATGATATGATTGAAATTTATTATTGATTAATAATACTTATATTATGATTAATATTTAATTCTTTAAATAAATACTTATGTTATATTAATTATATCATTTAAACTTATGTTAACTTTAATAATTAATTTAATTTAATTAAACTTATATGTTATGACATAATTATACATATATGACTTTAATTAACGTTATAACCTATATTATTATTATAACATATACTTTTAAAATTAATGTTGACTATGTTTGACAAAGGTTGACTTTTGAGTTGACTTTTGGTTGACTTTGACTTTCAATTGACTTTTGTTGACTTTCTAATTAAGGAAACTTTCCTAACTTATAAACTTTCTAAAAATAGCAACCTTCTAAATATGAAAACTTTCTAAATTTGGAAACTTTCCAAAAATAGAAATTTTCCTAAAATACAAACTTTCCTAAAATAGAAACTTCCCTAAAATAGAAACTTTCCAAAAATGAAAACCTGCTAAAAATAAAAACTTTCTAAAAAAAGTAAGTGTGTGTCCGTACGCTGTTCCGATCAAACTGATGCATGTTGAGTATTGTTCTATGTCTACTTGCAACATGTACAATAGCTATCATACTAAGACTTGACCTAAGTTAGTTATTTATATCGACCTGCTTTATTTATAGGTCGGCGTTGTGATCATACTTGATCACTTTACTTCATTTGCTATTCGCATATTTGTGTGGTTACTTCGTTTGCTATTAAGGTGAGTTATAGTCCCGCTTTTACATACTTTTCAAAGTATATTTTTGGGATGTGATTACATGCATTTTATTTTACGTTTAGACAAAAGTGACAATTAAATTTAAATTATTCGTTATGAGTTGAACAAAAATATTCCCTAGTATGTAACTGTAATCACTAGTTTCTACTGGTGAACGTGAATCCTACGGATAGATCTATCGAGTTTGACAATCCCATTTCGAGCTAGTCGCGCTAGCAATTTATAATCGGAATGTTTAGTACTTCGTATTTTATTGTAGATACACTTGTTCAGTGTATATTATTATTATTATGTTTTGCAAGGGTAAATAAAGGGTTAAGTGGTACCAGGTGGCTCATTGATAATGGAATAATATTTTATGTTTTCTAACATTTTAAATCTTGTGGTCTAAAGTTTATACGCTTATTTAAACCTATAATTCACTCAACATTTTTGTGGACAGTTTACTCGCATGTGTTCACAGGTACTTGAGTTTGTTTGATGCTTCCGCTGTGTTAGAAGAGTCTGCATGCATTTGGGCAGATTTTATTAAAACAATTATGAAACTTTGAACTTGCATTCTATTTTAGAACAATTTAAACTTGTGGGTTTTGTTGACAATGTTTTATGTCAACTTTGGTGTTTAATATGTTGGATTACTTAAACTACATATTTTTGGTATATTTCTTTTTTGGGAAACTTTTGAAATAAAAGAATGCAATATCGTTTATTAAATTCATTTAAGTTCGATCAAGCTGTGGGATCAAGATAACGATGGTCGTCAAGTGTACTTTGATGGGTTATTAAAAGCTGGTAAGATGTACCACGACCTCAAGGAGCAATATTGGTGGCCAAACCTCAAGAAGGATGTTGCGACTTACGTCCAAAAGTTTTTAACGTGTTCTAAGATCAAAGCCTAACATCAGAGACCATCCGGGTTACTTCATCAACCCGAAATACCGCAATGGAAGTGGGAAGGAATAACGATGGACTTCATCACGAAGTTACTGAAAACGGTAGGCGGTTATGACACCATCTGGGTTATTATTGACCGTCTTACCAAATCTGCTAACTTCCTAGCCATGAAGGAAACCGATACAATGGATAAACTCACGCAACTATCCATAAAGGAAATTGTATCTCATCACGGTGTACCCTTATCGATTATTTCCGACCGAGATGCCTGTTTCGCTTCTAGATTTTGGCGTTCTTTACAAGAAGCTTTGAGAACACGTTTAGATATGAGTACCGTGTATCACCCGCAAACCGACGGACAAAGCGAAGGCACGATTCAAACCTTGGAGGACAAGTTACGAGCTTGTATTATTGATTTCGGGAAAGCTTGGGAGAAGCATTTGCCGTTGGCCGAATTTTCTTACAACAATAGTTATCACGCGAGCATTAAGGCCGCACCTTTCGAAGCTTTATATGTGTAAGACCCTAATATTTATTGTACAGAGAAGTAAATGGAGTACATGAAGTGTAGGTGAAAATGTGTAAATAAACAGAAGTCAGAAACTGTCCAGGCATAGGTGCGCTCAGCTATCACGACCCGGAAATTTCCGACAAATTTAAACTTAATCTTAATATGAATCCGACATGATAAGCTAAGTTTGTAATATTGAGTCTCAAAAATTTTGTACTGTTTCATATATTCAATTGACTTTCGACTGTTCTCGACGATTCACGAACCACTATTTGTAAATGGATATGTGTATATATAAATAAATATATTTATATAATAACTTGAAATGTTATTTATTATTTGTATGAATATTACTTGTAAATATATATAATAATATTAATTATATTTGATAAAACTTGTTATTTAAATATGTATATAGATACATATGTGTGGGTGTGTGTGTATAGATAATAAATAGGGTTTTAAAGTATATTGAATATAATTGATTTCGAGCTTAAATTGTCAAAGTTGGTATTACTCGGTTGACATTTCGTTAGCGTTTATATAGATTTAACATGAGTTTATAAAGGATTAAAATAAAAGTTGGAGTGTAAATTGATTATGAAGATTCTAGTTTTGTTAAAAATATTTTTACCTTTTTAGTCTAAATTTTAGTACTCCGTGTATATAAATTGGAACAGAAAATAAATAATTACCGAACCTTTTTGATCAGGTTTCAAACAGATAATGAGTGAAATAATTAATTATATTTAATCTAAAAGTTTGGGATTTTTAGGAACATTTTTATTCCGTAACTGTTTAACAATAGACACGATATAGTCATTCGGGGAAAACTGTCGGTATCGTATAGACAAAGGATATTCATGTGATTTTAAATAGATTACTGTTTGTTTGTTGAAAATCATAACAAGTTAACAACTAATCACATTATCACTTTATATATATATATAACATATATGTACATGCTTGTATCAAGCTTACCAACACAACCCGATTGTTTTCTGTTTTCTTACAACCACTCAACAACAATCATCTCCATCTCCCTCAATCTCTATTTTTCTCTTTCTGTAGCTCTTCTTAATTGCTGCTACCCCTGCCCTTGACCGACCATTAACCAAACCTAAACACCATTTGAAAACCCATTACGCTGCTATAATGCTCCTGTCTTTCGCTGTTCTTGTTCGAAACCCAAACTATCATAAAGGATGATTGTTTGCTGCTGTGACACTCATTCTTTGCTACTATTATTCGAAACCCAAATAATCATCAACGATTTGCTGCAGTCGCAAGTTAAAATAACCACTAAACCACCATCTCTCTCTATCTCTTATTTTTTTCCTTTCTGTTTCTGTCCAACGAACAACCATCATCAACTAAACTGCTACTCGTTTTTTTGTTTCCTTTTCTATGTCTATTCAAAGTCACAACAACCCTATAACAATTGCTATTTATTATGTTTCTGTTTCGAATGGCAAGAACAACACACAACACATATAATCATTCTTTTCTTCCTTGATTTTTCCTGACCAAGAAACCATCAAATACCAGCTGCTACTGCCATATTCTGTCATTATAGCTGTTACGACTCCAACTCCACAGCCATATTCATCCTTGTTCATGTTTAGAACCGAAAACAAATAAATATATATATATATATATATACACTTATATATACTAATATTTTATGTTGATATCGAGTATCATACGGTTTTCATTAACATCTATTGTTTAATCACCACAAACCTAAAACACACTTGTTGTTTACAAACAAACCCTGCAACTGATAAATGACGATGAGTATTAATGATTATGATAAATAATACGATGAGTATGAAGAAGAACCGAAACCTGCTACTTTCTTTTATTATTTTAATCAACGAACAGACACAGTAGCCACGCAAGAAAGGAGAGGTTCTTTATTATTTTTAAACCTAGTCGGCAACGTGGAATTCCACTGAGATCTACTGCGGAGTATATTGAATGTTTTACCAGATAAATGAAATGAATTGGAGTTGTTTGCTTGATTGGGCCACCATAATTTATTTGGGCCGAGATTCATTTGGCTGTGGGCTGAATTATTACGTGGGACATTAGGGTTTTGCAATTAGACTTCATCATATATATATATATATATATATATATATATATATATATATATATATATATATATATATATATATATATATATATATATATATATATATTTCATTAAAAGATGTTGATATGTGAATACGTTGATCGATGAATGAATTAATAGGTGATGCGTGATATTTCCGAATGATACTGATAATAATAATTAGTTAGTAAGGATGATGATATAGAATTAGGATGATGATCTTGAAGTGATGTTAATGATGGGTGTTAACAATAATAGATGAGTATGATGGTATTGGGATGATGTATGTAATCGATAAGGATGGCGGGATAGATTAGATAAAGATGATGACAATACGGTTTTGTAGAAGTCATTAGGTACAAACGAGTTAACTATAATTAAAATGGGATATTAATCGGAAAAACAGGGGTTGAATGGCTGAAAGCATTATCGGGTTAGCGGGAGATCGCGGGTTCAAATCCCGGACTTGGGCATTTTTAGGGCTACTCTTTGAGGTAGTATTACTATTATCATTATTATTATTGTTATTATTATTATCTTTATTATTATTATTATTATTATTATTATTATTATTATTATTATTATTATTATTATTATTATTATTATTATTATGATTTTTACTAATTTAGATTATATTATTATAATTAAAATAAATATTATGAGTATTATTATATTTAATATGAACATAAGTATTAGTATTAAAGTTATTATTATTATTATCATTATTACTTTTATATTAACAATATTATCATAACGAATAAATATTTTCCATATAAGAGTATATTTGTCACAACTACCCTAATAGTTTATATAATTATATATATTAAGATTATTTATATAAATATTTACATATTACAAATTATTTATTTTTAATATAATATTAAACTATATAAATATTAACTGTTTTAAATATATATACAAATTTAATATATAATATATTTAATTTAAGATATAATATATAAATTTATTTGATTACGAATATATGTATTAATATACATATGAATGAAATAGGTTTGTGAATCCGAAGTCAACCCTACACTTGTTAAATGACGTCATATGTATTTTTACTACAAAATACAGTATGGTGAGTTTCATTACTCCCTTTTCATATATATTTTTGGGCTGAGAATACATGCGTTGTTTTATAAATGTTTTACGAAATAGGCACAAGTACTAAAACTAATTCTATGTGGGGTTAAACCAGAAATATACCCTTAGCTTGGTAACATTAAACTACTTGTCTATGTACGGTAGGCGCGAATCCTAAAGATAGATCTATTGGGCCTGACAAACCCCATCCTGACTATGGGATGCTTTAGTAATTCGAGGTTATTTTAAAACACCTGATCTGGTGTACTTCAGAGGGTAAAACATGAAGGTTAAGGCTTGTTACCGGGTGCCTATAACTTATAGAATACTTTTATACACTTGCGAGTGTACATATATTTATAAACGGAAATCTTGTGGTCTATTAATATATTAAAAAGATTGTTATGATAAACCTATGAACTCACCAACCTTTTGGTTGACACTTTTAAGCATGTTTATTCTCAAGTACGAATTAAGTCTTCCGCTGCGCATTTGCTCATTCTAAGGACATTATTTGGAGTCGATCATCGCAATGGGACCAAATGTTGATGACTTCGTCCAGGTGGATTAGGACGGGTCGTTTCAGGTGGTATCAGAGCGGTGGTCGTAGCTAACCAGGTCTTGCATTAGTGTGTCTAACTAGGAGTTGTTAGGATGCATTAATGAGTCTGGACTTCGACCTAGTAGTTGTTAGGTTATATTAATGAGTCTAGACTTGAACCTGGTCTGCATGTTAAAAGTTTTTGCTTACCACCATTTGTCGAAAAATATCTACTTATCATTATCAGTCTCGACACATCTTATTGCAATTATTGCATTGATAGTGTATAGACAAAGTCATATCTTAGCATATCTGCTAATCCATATCTTAGCGTATCTGTTACTTTAGACTTTATCTGACACGTTTCCTTAATTTCCTCCGTAATATACGAGATCTTCTGTACTATATTTAGGTATTCTATGCAATTAGAATATCATCCGATATCCGAAAATCATCTCATATCAAAAATCCCTTATCTAACCGTACAAGACGGAACTCGCAACCAGTTCAAATTCCTTAGGTTCCGACAACTATTCTGAAATGGATTTCGACTCAAGCTCCGAAGACAGTGTAACCGGAATGGATCAACCAATTAGTCATCACCAATTCTGGATGAATTGGGGATGGGTTCGTAGCCTACTTAAACATTGGAGGCAATAAGAAGGTGATCCCTTCCACCAACCGAATTCACATCTGGGTGAAGAACCTGAAGCACTTACCGGCGAACCTGTCTGAAACACTATTTTCTCTCTCATTTCCCGAGTATCTCGTCACGATCATATACTATACAAAATTCTAGATCTTATTTATCCGCTCGTCCGAACCGACAGTCACCCCGGTGTAATAGAAGAAGTAATTGAGCTTCGCGCTCGGGTAGTGGCTTTAGAGAATATGGTGCGAAGGTTACAAACGCCAGCAGCATCACCAGCAGCATAACCAGTACCATCATCATCGGCACCAACAGTACGATCAATATCAGTACCGGCACCAACAGTACCACCATCAACAACAACATCCGCATCCCGCAAACCTCAACTTCACAATCTGTCCAACGAGCATCAACATCATACTCACCATATATACCAAGGAGTACCAACAACAATGAACATTGAAGTATTGAACCATAACTTCATTAATATTCTGCGAAGAATATGTGGTTCCTAATAGTTTTAGAGAATACTTATTCTAGCTCAAACCGAAAAGCAAATGAGATTAATATCATATTAACTCATTAAATCCATGATTACATCTGAAGAAAATATATATGTAAGTATATTTTCATAAACATTGTAATTAAAAATATCTCTCGTACAAACTGTTAATGGTGAAAATATTTTAACGGGTAGGTAATACCCGAGGAATATTTAGATTTTACATTAATAAGTTACACTGTACGTTCTTCGAATCTGATTCAACAGTCAATTACTATCCTACTTACATCCACAAATATACGAATCCGTTCACCACAGAATAACCATTTTCATTCAATTTCATATTTGGATTTTGACTTATCATAATTCAACAAGTGGCATAATGAAGAAAAACATTGGACAAAATAAAATGTGATAGAAACAAACGAATTAACTAATTGAAATATTGTTAAGAATCCACGCTAACTGTTCCTAGCTAACTGGTTACATTTTATTTATCGCAATTTAATTATCGCAATTTATATTCTCGCAATTTTATTTATCGTCATTTAATTTCTGTTATTTACTTTTACGCACTTTAAATCGGGACACATGTACACAATACGTCGGATTAATTCTGAGACAATAAGTTGTACACGGGTCATGATACGTATTTATTAACTCGAATATTTGGTACGTCCTAACACAATAAGTATACAATACGTTTTGATAAATCCTAAGACAATACGTACACAATACGTCTTAGTTAATTCTAAGACAATACGTCTACAATACGTCTCTGGGTTGATGCAAAGACAATACGTATACAATATGTCGTTGGGAAATTCTAAGATTATATATATATATATATATATATATATATATATATATATATATATATATATATATATATATATATATATATATATATATATAAACCGATTATTGGACTATCAACATTGGACAATTAAAAATGAATTTAAAATATTGATTATAACATATGAAACTAAACAATTCTTCAAGTTTGCCACTTGATTTCATCTTAAACCTCATTCGTATCTTGACGATTACAATTTGCGTTCAAACCTTTCATGATTATTGAAAACACCTTAATCGAGAGGATGAACCAACCGTACTTCATCTACGGAAAAAAAGATTGAAGCATATAGTTATGCACCTGAAAAACTCTCGGAAACTGAGTAAACGCTTAACACATATCTGTGCTAGCTCCTTTTGAGTTATTATTACCCAAAATAACTTTGCAATTCCTTTCCAAATTAGCCAATTTTGTCACAGCTCCAGCAAGTTGATTTCGACTTTTCGTTCAAAACAACCTTATATAACCTCGAAATATATACGTGCTTATTTATTGTTACCAGAGGAAGTATGGATGATCAAAGCACGGAATAAGTCAACCTAAGAATAAGTTGAGAATAGTTTAGATGTTTTGCCCGTATTATGATAAGTGTAAGTATTTTCTTTTATAGTAAGTTTAAAGAAGGTTTATCGTTTTGGAAAGGCTTTTCATACTAGACAAGCTTCCAATCTAACACTTTCAATTTAAAATGGCCTTTTCAGGTCATAGGTTTCTGAGCCACAGGATCCTTTAACTCGGTAATCCAAACTCTCCGCCTAGACTTTCAAGCGTCCATCCACTCGAGAAAGATCAAGATATATACCCATCTAATATACCATTCCAATACGTTTTTAGGTGCGTATAGGAATACAACACTTTAAATACTTTATACAATAAGTATTTACTTAAGTTCGATTGTATTATCGTTATTAAGATTGTTTGGTTTTTAAATCCTAATAATAAGTAGGATATATTTAAGTAGGTAAACAAGTGTTATACATAGAAATTGTGTTTTATGAATGGGTGTGTATTAATATCAAGTTAATATGTATGTATATATATATATATATATATATATATATATATATATATATATATATATATATATATATATATATATATATATATATATATATATATATATATATATATATATATATATATATATATATATATATATATATATTATATGTGTTAAAATATGTATAGTTTAATTTTAAGTTTTATTTCAATATAGGTACCAATAATTATCTAAAAATGCTAACAAGTATTTTATTGATTTCATAACGGTAAGTGACATGTATAAAACATTATAAAAAATTTCTAGCTAAAATACAAATAAATAGATAAACAAGTTTAACAACACATTTTATATTTTTCTTAGGTTCTACTGACCAAAATAAACTTAGGAAAAATTTATAAATTTTTGTTATGGTGTAAAATTATTTATTTCTAATTTCTTTTTCGGTTCAAGATAAATCAAAGTTTATAAAGTAATAATTATTATATCAACTCAATTAATTCATCTAAAATTTTCGTATGCCTAATATAGTGTATTAAGCTTAGAAAAATTATTTGTACATTTATATTAATAGTTTAACTATTTAATTTAACTTTTGTATTGTTTTTAGTTTAAATTCGGAATTAAATAGAAATATATAATTATTAATTCTAAAAATAATTTTTATAACTTTCTTATTAGTTCCTAAGTAATTTTCATTGATTATTGTAGTCATAAACATGTTATATCATTAAATTCTATTTTTCTTTTTAAAACAGATTTTCCGGTACTGTAGCAAAAGTAGAAGAAAATACAAATTAATTATTTAAAATGACAAATAAATCAAAAATAAATTTTTATAATTACTTTTATGACCTAAGGAACAAGCGAAAATTATAAAACATAATATATAAAATTTTTTACTATTTATTTCTTCATTATCTATATATACCGAATATAAAAAAAAGTCAGTTTTTGATTTTTAATAAATATAAATTCGAATGTATAATTCATAAAAATAATTTTTATAGTCATTAGGATACTTAATACTAATTATCATGTATTTACATTATTTATTATAATTAATTTCGTATTTATTTGGTATTTAACATAAAACTAGCACAAAAATATGATAAAAACTAAATAAAAACTATAAAAATAATATAGAGAACTTACAAAAATAATTTTTGCAGAGGTTTGAGAGTATGATCTTCAAGTGAGAATAAATTTTTGAGGTGTAAAGGATTTTGAAAGAAATGGCTAGTATTTATAGGTGAAAACTTGGTATAAAAAAAATGTATAAAAGAAATAAAAAGAAAAAGAAAAGAAAAATAAAAATATTAATAATTGTATCAGCCCATAATTTTTATTAAATAAATAAAAGTGTTTTTATAAAGCTAGATCTAGATCTAGAATAAAATTAAAAAAATAAAAAGCAAAAAGTATTAAATTTTTTTTGTTTACTATTCGGCGCTACAGTAACTTTTTTTATATATATATATATATATTTTTTACAATGACTATAACCTTCATTTTTATAAAAGATATCATTGTATAGATTAGTTTTTGTAAGTGGTAACATATTTACATAAACTTTACATCTTATAAATATGTATATACTTTTTAGTTATATATAAATATATATGTATATATAACTTTGTCAAGTATAAAGTTTATAAATTTAACTAATAAACTTATGTTACTTGATATGAATTTATATGTTGTAAACTTATTTATTTTAAGTATACATTATATAAATTACTTGATAAGTTTAGGTTTCGTTATATAATATAAACTTATAGATGTACTTTGTTGAATAATATTTATCCGTTTAACGTTTGTTAGTTTCGTATATATATATATAACGACCATTCATTAATACTTAATCTTTTTTTTTCGGGCATTTTAAATTATACGGAAGAAAATATAGATGAAAAAATGAGGGTCGTTATAGTACCTCCCCGTTAATGAAAACTTCGTCCCGAAGTTTTAAGTGGAGTTCCCGTCTGCTTCATCAACAGTTGGGAAGAGATGGGGGTATTTCCGTATCATTTGGTCTTTGCGTTCCCAGGTATATTCGGGGCCTCTACGCGAATTCCAACGGACTTTAACAATAGGTATGTTGCTCTTACGAGTTTCTTTGACCTCTTCTTTCATAATCTCTAAAGGTTCTTCGATAAAGTGCATTTGCTCATCAATGCGGATATCATCCAAAGGAATAACAAGAGTATCTTCGGCGAGACACTTTTTCAGATTTGAGACATGAAACACATCATGTACTTAACTTTGTTCAGCTGGAAGTTCTAATCGATACGCAACGGGACCGATTCTTTGAATAACTTTGAAAGGTCCAACATAACGCGGACTGAGTTTACTTCGTTTACCGAAGCGGATAACACCCTTCCAAGGAGATACTTTCAACATAACGTTATCTCCAACTTGGAATTCTAACGGTTTTCGGTGAGGGTCGGCATAACTCTTTTGTCGACTACGAGCGGTTTCTAAACGCTTCTTGATTTGCACGATCTTTTCGGAAGTTTCATGAATAAGTTCAGGACCAGTTAATTGTCTGTCCTCGAGTTCATCCCAACACAATGGAGATCTACATTTGCGACCGTATAAAGCTTTGAATGGTGCAGCTTTAATACTAGAGTGATAGCTGTTGTTGTAAGAAAACTCGACTAAAGGTAGGTGTTTATCCCACCCTTTACCGAAATCGATAACACATGCTCGTAGCATATCCTCCAAAGTTTGGATAGTTCGTTTACTTTGACCGTCCGTTTACGGATGATAAGCTGTACTCATGTCGAGTTGAGTTCCAAGAGACGCTTGCAAGGATTTCCAGAAATTGGAAGTAAATCGACTATCGCGATTCGAGATAATAGAAGTAGGGACACCATGACGAGTAACAATCTCTTTAACATAGAGTCGAGCTAACTTTTCCATTCTGTCAGTCTCTTTGATTGGTATGAAATGTGCAGACTTAGTGAGACGATCAACTATGACCCAAATCGTATCATTGACATTTGCAGTCTTAGGTAATTTTGTGATAAAGTCCATAGCTATACCATCCCACTTCCACTGTGGAATATCAGGTTGAGTTAGAAGACCAGAAGGCTTTTGGTGCTCGGTTTTGACTTTCGAACAAGTAAGACACTTACTCACATAAGTAGCAATGTCGCCTTTCATGTTGGGCCACCAGTAGAACTCTTTCATATCCTGATACATTTTACTAGAACCGGGATGAATAGAATACCTAGTCTTATGTGCTTCATCCAAGACTAGTTCTCGGAGATTACCATAACGAGGAACCCAAATTCGATTACCAAAGTATCTTGTACCATTGGACTTAACTTGCAGTTGGTTTTCGAAATTTATAGGTCCTTCACCTTCGATAAGTGTCGGTTTAATAGCTTCCAATTGAGCTTCACAGATTCGTGAAATAAGATTCGATTTGATTTTTAGGTTTAGAGCACAAACACGTTTAACATCGTCTTTTCGGCTAAGGGCATCGGCAACTACATTCGCCTTGCCAGGATGATATTTCAGCTCACAATGATAATCGTTCAATGTCTCGAGCCATCGACTTTGCCTCATATTCAGCTATTTTTGATCAAAGATGTGTCGAAGACTTTTATGGTCAGTGTACACGGTAAAATAGGTACCATAGAGATAATGTCTCCATATCTTTAATGCAAATACCACGGCACCTAACTCAAGGTCGTGTGTGGTATAGTTCTCCTCGTGTTTCTTCAACTGTCTAGATGCGTAGGCAATAACCTTTTCACGTTGCATTAAAACACAACCAAAGCCTTGCTTTGAGGCATCACAGTAAACAACAAAATCTTCAGTACCTTCAGGTAAAGATAGAATCGGGGCTGTGGTCAACATCTCCTTCAGAATCTTGAAAGCAGATTCCTGTTCTTCGGACCACTCAAACTTCTTCCCTTTTTGAGTTAGCTTAGTAAGAGGTTTGGCAAGAAGGGAAAAATCCTTTATGAATCTCCGATAATAACCGGCAAGTCCCAAAAATTGACGAATATGCTTCGCAGTCTTTGGTATCTCCCAGTTCTGGATAGCGGTAATCTTAGCTGGATCGACATGTATTCCTTTACTATCAACAACGTGTCCAAGGAATTGTATGGTTCTAAGCCAAAACTCACACTTAGAAAATTTTGCGTAGAGTTGTTCTTTTCTTAAGAGTTCAAGAATCAATCGTAAATGTTGCTCATGTTCTTTCTCGCTTTTAGAATAGATCAAGATGTCGTCGATGAAAACAATAACGAATTTATCAAGGTAAGGCTTGCAAACACGGTTCATAAGATCCATAAATACGGCTGGAGCATTGGTTAAACCGAAAGGCATAACACAGAATTCGTAATGTCCGTATCGGGTGCGGAATGCAGTCTTAGGAATGTCGGATTCCTTGACTCTGAGCTGGTGATAACCGGATCTTAAATCAATCTTAGAATAAACGCTTGACCCTTGAAGTTGGTCGAATAGATCATCAATGTGAGGTAACGGGTAACGGTTCTTTATGGTAAGCTTGTTGAGCTCTCGGTAATCAATACACATTCTCAACGTACCATCCTTCTTTTTGACAAATAAGACAGGAACTCCCCACGGGGACGTACTTGGACGAATAAAACCTAGATCCAAAAGTTCTTGGAGTTGGTTAGAAAGTTCCTTCATTTCGGAAGGTGCTAAATGATACGGTGCTTTAGCAATGGGTGCAGCACCTGGAGATAAATCGATTTGAAATTCAACTTGACGAGGTGGTGGAAGACCAGGGAGATTTTCGGGAAACACATCGGGAAAATCTTTAACAACCGGGACGTTTTCAATACGCATTTCTTCGAATTTGATCATTTTAACTTGAGCTAGTATGGCGGAGTAACCTTTCACAAGGTACTTACGGGCTTTAAGACATGAGATGATATTAAGATTGGAACAACTTCGTTCGCCTTGGATAATAAGAGTTTCTCCACTTCCTAACGGAATTTGAACGGTCTTATCGAAACACATGATGGCTGCTCTCAATGGACCTAACCAATCCATTCCAACCACTACATCGAAACTACCTAGCTCGACCGGCAAAAGGTCTATCTTGAATTCCTTATCGGCTAGAATTAGGTTGCAGTTTTTATATATTTTATCAATTTTCATTAACTTCCCATTAGCTACTTCTACTAATCATCTGGTTTGTAGGGTTTGGGGCTTTTCAGTAAAAAGGGTGCAAAACTCATTTGACACATAACTCTTATCGGCTCCCGTATCAAATAAAATAGTGGCATAACAATTATTGACGAGGTACGTACCGGTAATGACCTCATCCTCATCACTGGCTTCTACAGCAGAAATCACAAAAGCACGACCTTTGGTAGTAGCATTTGCTCCAGTAGCTGGAGTATCTTTCTTCTTTGGACAATTCGGGCTAATATGCCCCTTTTCACCACAAGTATAGCATGTTGGAGGAGCTCTAGCCGGAACAATGGCTCTATTCTGAGGTAGGGTTCTACAAGTCTTTGCAGCATGGCCCATCTTCTTACATATTGTACACACAGCAGTGCACTTTCCCGAATGATGCCTTTCACATCTAGAACAAAACGGACTAGTACCCTGATAACCGGGTCTCGTACCATTCGCCGGTTTCTTATTAACATTTTGAGCTGAACCCTGAGATGGTTCAAATTTCCTCTTATTGTCACCATTTTTAACTTCGACTTGTTTATTAGCCGAAACTCTCCTACGTTTAGCCAACATTAAACTCTGTGCCATGTGGATCACAGCATCCACAGTAACCTTCTCGGCAGAAATCACATTCCCTTGAACATCCTCGGGTAGACCCTCTATATACCGCTCTATCTTGCGGGCTTCAGTTGGGAACATTTCGGGACATAAGGTACAGAGCTCCAGAAAATGATTGGTATAGCTTTCGATATCGGTTCCTTTAACTCTGAGTTCCCAGAACTCAGCTTCGAGCTTTTGGACTTGACTTCTTGGGCAAAACTTATTGACCATCATTCCTTTGAGTTCATCCCATGGGGTAGCATTAGCATTATCTATTCCCACAGATTTGGTATGAGCAGTCCACCATGTCATAGCATTGCCAGTGAGTGAACTTGTGGAAAACTTCACTCGATCATTATCTCCGCAGTTACAGACACGGAAGATTGATTCTAGCTTTTCAAACCATCGGACCAGTTCTACGGCTTCTTCTTTTCCACTAAAAGTGGGTGGGTTACAGTTCTTAAAATCTTTATAGGAGCAAGTTTTAGAAGGAACATTATGATTGTTATTGTTATTGCCTTGGGCGGCCGCTAGCAACAATTGAAATTGTTCAGTAGAAAGAGTGACATTTGGTATAAGATTGTTGTTGTTGTTATTGTTGCCACGAGTTGAGTGAGCCATTGATCTTCAATACATAAATACACTATTAGTTGGAGAATCAAGGTGTTATAAGTTTACAATCATGATTTATAACGTTTGCACAACACACATAGGTGAATAAGACAATATGCTTAAATAAACACTTAACATTATTGAAAACGAGGCATTATATAAGCCTTTATTACACGAGTTTGGAATGGAAAAAGTTTAGGCATAAGCCTTTACATAGATGGGTAAATGGAAAATAGGAAAACAAAAGATAGATTTTAGTTCTTCTTTTTCTCGTTCTCAGCTTCCTTCATAAATTTCTCTATCTTTTCATTTTTCTCCTTTTGTTTCTCGTGGAGGTATTCAAAATTATCGTAGAGGTTAGTGATGCGGCTGTTGACAAAGTTGTTGTTGAAATCCTTGATAGCCAGTTGATGATTGATTCGGTTTTTCTCTATTTTCATCTTAGACTCAACTAGTTCTTGGAGGTAGGCAAGAGATTGCTTTCCCCAACGGGTATTCCGTTCTTCCTCAGTCTTCACTTTCATTACTGTCTCCATCACTTTGTCCATGTTATTTTTCACAAGTTTTTCTAGCTTTTCAGTTTGAGAGTCGAAGGACTCTTTGATGATTTCTTTCAAGATTGTGTTTTCTTTTTCTAGGTTGTTTAGACGCACTTCTATTCGAGCAACATGACGTCTACTAAACTCCCTATTCTTCTCACAACTACTCTGAAGGTTGAGGATATCAGACTTCACCCTTACGTGTTCTATGTTATTACAAAATAATGGATCGGCTTCTCTAGTGGCGGCGGGTTCGGGTTGTTTTCTCTTTCGAGATGAGTTTTTAGATGATTCTTTAATAGGCTCTTCTTCAGGCTCATAACCTGAGAAGTCACTATCGTAGTTAGGGAGGTCTTGAAGAGCATTCTGTTTGGGAGTATTCATCGGTTAATGAGAGTCAGTAGTATTGGCATGATGTTTTCCTTTGCTTTCATTTCTCGGGGTTGTATAATATTCGGGAGACCCACGCGAGTTGTAACGAGTGTTCGGGCTATAGTTCATTGGTGGTGAAGGAGGACTATAAAGTGGGCTTTGAACTGATTTTTCGGTAGAAGATCCTTCAGTATCTTTCTCAGCTGGTTTGAAAAGAGTCATTTTGTTTATTTGATGATAGCTTGACATTCTAACATTAAGATAGAGATTTTGATTAGATTTTTAAGCTAGGATTGTAAAGAATGAGAGGTAGGGTTGAACTCTTTGCTTTAACATTCTAAGGTAATCCTAAGTAATTTAAAGTCTAAGGCAGGAAAGGTTATAGTTTCCTAGATCGCTAAGGTACCCTAGATAACAAGTAAGGCACACATAAAATGCAATCCTGGTTCTCTATAACAGCCTGGTTATGCTCTGATACCAATCTGTCACACCCCCAGTTAGGGCCTGGGCGAAATGTGATTCAATATCATAATACATACCAACATATTATAAAATGAGAACAAATACTATATGAATAAAACCAAATTTGCAGCGGAAGGATTAATAATGTCGTTACAAGAATTATAAATTGTTCAAATGCAGAAAAGTAAATATGCGATAAGTCTTGATCCTAGCCAAGTAAGTCATCACGTAAGCAGTAGATATAGAGGTCCTGATCATTCAGTACCTGAGACAAACATGCTAAAAGTGTCAACTAAAAAGGTTGAGTGAAATTCATAGGTTTAACAAATATGATTGACCGTTTGTTCTTAGACCACAAGATTTGTTATAAAAGTAGATCACGCAGATCCAAAAGTAGTACTGATTCGTGATATTTTACACTAAACGTTTGTTTTGTTGCCCAGATGATAAGTTGACAGTACCGTATCACCATGTTTAAATCATTATTAAGTAATACAAAGACATCGCGGTCAAATGTATCGGGGACGTTACTCCCGATAGGCCTACCCCCAATAATTAAGAATGCCTTATCCTGAAAGCAATTAAAAAATATCACTGTGGGGTCTTAGTAGCATAAGCTAGTCATAGCACAGCTTAAGTTCGTACTTGTGTCTAAGTTGTTTAAAGTATAAAAGGAGCATGTGTCTCACCCTAGTAAGTATAAAAAGTGTTATAGCAATAAGAGTGGGGCTATGAAAGTCACCTTAGTAATTCGAAGAGATAAAGTAATCCTTAAAGAGGAAGTATGGATGATCGAAGCACGGAATAAGTCAACCTAAGAATAAGTTGAGAATAGTTTAGATGTTTTGCCCGTATTATGATAAGTGTAAGTATTTTCTTTTATAGTAAGTTTAAAGAAGGTTTATCGTTTTGGAAAGGCTTTTCATACTAGACAAGCTTCCAATCTAACACTTTCAATTTAAAATGGCCTTTTCAGGTCATAGGTTTCTGAGCCACAGGATCCTTTAACTCGGTAATCCAAACTCTCCGCCTAGACTTTCGAGCGTCCATCCACTCGAGAAAGATCAAGATCTATACCCATCTAATATACTGTTCCAATACGTTTTTAGGTGCGTATAGGAATACAATACTTTAAATACTTTATACAATAAGTATTTACTTAAGTTCGATTGTATTATCGTTATTAAGATTGTTTGGTTTTTAAATCCTAACAATAAGTAGGATATATTTAAGTAGGTAAACAAGTGTTATACATAGAAATTGTGTTTTATGAATGGGTATGTATTAATATCAAGTTAATATGTGTATATATATATATATATATATATATATATATATATATATATATATATATATATATATATATATATATATATATATATATATATATATATATATATATATATATATATATATATATATATATATATATATTTATCTTATATGTTAAAATATGTATAGTTTAATTTTAAGTTTTATGTCAATATAAGTACCAATAATTATCTAAAAATACTAACAAGTGTTTTATTGATTTCATAACAGTAAGTGACATGTATAAAACATTATAAAAATTTTCTATACATAAATATTAAGTTTTATGTATTAAATATTAAATTTTTTTTATAGCTAAAATACAAATAAATAGATAAACAAGTTTAACAACACATTTTATATTTTTCTTAGGTTGTACTAACCAAAATAAACTTAGGAAAAATTTATAAATTTTTGTTATGGTGTAAAAGTATTTATTTCTAATTTCTTTTTCGGTTCAAGATAAATCAAAGTTTATAAAGTAATAATTATTATATCAACTCAATTAATTCATCTAAAATTTTCGTATGCCTAATATAGTGTATTAAGCTTATAAAAATTATTTGTACATTTATATTAATAGTTTAACTATTTAATTCAACTTTTGTATTGTTTTTAGTTTAAATTCAGAATTAAATATAAATATATAATTATTAATTCTAAAAATAATTTTTATAACTTTCTTATTAGTTCCTAAGTAATTTCCATTGATTATTGTAGTCATAAACATGTTATATCATTAAATTCTATTTTTCTTTTTAAAACAGATTTTCCGGTACTGTAGCAAAAGTAGAAGAAAATACAAATTAATTATTTAAAATGACAAATAAATCAAACATAAATTTTTATAATTACTTTTATGACCTAAGGAACAAGGGAAAATTATAAAACATAATATATAAAATTGTTTACTATTTATTTCTTCATTATCTATATATACCAAATATAAAAAAAGTCAGTTTTTGATTTTTAATAAATATAAATTCGAGTGTATAATTCATAAAAATAATTTTTATAGTCATTAGGATACTTAATACTAATTATCATGTATTTACATTATTTATTATAATTAATTTCGTATTTATTTGGTATTTAACATAAAACTAGCACAAAAATATGATAAAAACTAAATAAAAACTATAAAAATAATATAGAGAACTTACAAAAATAATTTTTGCAGAGGTTTGAGAGTATGATCTTCAAGTGAGAATAAATTTTTGAGGTGTAAAGGATTTTGAAAGAAATGGCTAGTATTTATAGGTGAAAACTTGGTATAAAAAAATGTATAAAAGAAATAAAAAGAAAAAGAAAAGAAAAATAAAAATATTAATAATTGTATCAGCCCATAATTTGTATTAAATAAATAAAAGTGTTTTTATAAAGCTAGATCTAGATCTAGAATAAAATTAAAAAAATAAAAAGCAAAAAGTATTAAAAAAATTTTTGTTTACTATTCGGCGCTACAGTAACTTTATATATATATATATATATATATATATATATATATATATATATATATATATATATATATATATATATATATATATATATATATACATATATATATATATTTTTTTTTACAATGACTCTAACCTTCATTTTTATAAAAGATATCATTGTATAGATTAGTTTTTGTAAGTGGTAACATATTTACATAAACTTTACATCTTATAAATATGTATATACTTTTTAGTTATATATAAATATTTATGTATATATAACTTTGTCAAGTATAAAGTTTATAAATTTAACTAATAAACTTATGTTACTTGATATGAATTTATATGTTGTAAACTTATTTATTTTAAGTATACATTATATAAATTAGTTGATAAGTTTAGGTTTCGTTATATAATATAAACTTATAGATGTACTTTGTTGAATAATATTTATCCGTTTAACGTTTGTTAGTTTCGTATATATATATAACGACCATTCATTAATACTTAATCTTTTTTTTTCGGGCATTTTAAATTATACGGAAGAAAATATAGATGAAAAAATGAGGGTCGTTATAGATAATTTCCTTAAATCCCTTGAATTCTGAAATTCAACAGTGACTACGTCAAAAGTTAAGACGAACCTCTATTTATTTCATTTCACTCTTTTGTGACAGCTTCACTCGTACGCTTCACATAATCGAATTGTTTTACCACTATTACTAAATGGTGATAAAACTCTAGTTATTAACTCATGTTCGTCATAAAAACAATCTTATTGTTAGCCATGATGACCTCACTCAAATTTCGGGACGAAATTTCCTTAACGGGTAGGTACTGTCACGACCCGAAAATTTCCGACAAATTTAAACTTAATCTTAATTTGAATCCGACATGATAAGCTAAGTTTGTAATATTGAGTCTCAAAAATTTTGAACTGTTTCATATATTCAATTGACTTTCGACTGTTCTCGACGATTCACGAACCACTATTTGTAAATGGATACGTGTATATATAAATAAATATATTTATATAATAACTTGAAATGTTATTTATTATTTGTATGAATATTACTTGTAAATATATATAATAATATTAATTATATTTGATAAAACTTGTTATTTAAATATGTATATAGATACATATGTGTGGGTGTGTGTTTGTATAGATAATAAATAGGGTTTTAAAGTATATTGAATATAATTGATTTCGAGCTTAAATTGTCAAAGTTGGTATTACTCGGTTGACATTTCGTTAGCATTTATATAGATTTAACATGAGTTTATAAAGGATTAAAATAAAAGTTGGAGTGTAAATTGATTACGAAGATTCTAGTTTTGTTAAAAATATTTTTACCTTTTTAGTCTAAATTTTAGTACTCCGTGTATATAAATTGGAACAGAAAATAAATAATTACCGAACCTTTTTGATCAGGTTTCAAACAGATAATGAGTGAAATAATTAATTATATTTAATCTAAAAGTTTGGGATTTTTAGGAACATTTTTATTCCGTAACTGTTTAGCAATATACACGATATAGTCATTCGGGGAAAACTGTCGGTAGCGTATAGACAAAGGATATTCACGTGATTTTAAATAGATTATTGTTTGTTTGTTGAAAATCATAACAAGTTAACAACTAATCACATTATCACTTTATATATATATATATATATAACATATATGTACATGCTTGTATCAAGCTTACCAACACAACCCGATTGTTTTCTGTTTTGTTACAACCACTCAACAACAATCATCTCCATCTCCCTCAATCTCTATTTTTCTCTTTCTGCAGCTCTTGTTAATTGCTGCTACCCCTGCCCTTGACCGACCATTAACCAAACCTAAACACCATTCGAAAACCCATTACGCTGCTCTAATGCTCCTGTCTTTCGCTGTTCCTGTTCGAAACCTAAACTATCATAAAGGATGATTGTTTGCTGCTGTGACACTCGTTCTCTGCTACTGTTATTCGAAACCCAAATAATCATCAACGATTTGCTGCAGTCGCCAGTTAAAATAACCACTAAACCACCATCTCTCTCTATCTCTTATTTTTTTTCTTTCTGTTTTTCTTTCTATTTCTGTCCAATGAACAACCATCATCAACTAAACTGCGACTCGTTTTTCTGTTTCCTTTTCTATGTCTATTCAAAGTCACAACAACCCTATAACAATTGCTATTTATTATGTTTCTGTTTCGAATGGCAAGAACAACACACAACACATATAATCATTCTTTTCTTCCTTGATTTTTCCTGACCAAGAAACCATCAAATACCGGCTGCTACTGCCATATTCTGTCATTACAGCTGTTACGACTCCAACTCCACAACCATATTCATCCTTGTTCATGTTTAGAACCGAAAACAAATATATATATATATATATATATATATATATATATATATATATATATATATATATATATATATATATATATATATATATATATATATACACTTATATATACTAATATTTTATGTTGATATCGTGTATTATACGGTTTTCATTAACATCTATTGTTTAATCACCACAAACCTAAAACACACTTGTTGTTTACAAACGAACCCTGTAACTGATAAATGACGATGAGTATTGATGATTATGATAAATAATACGATGAGTATGAAGAAGAACCGAAACCTGCTACTTTCTTTTATTATTTTAATCAACGAACAGACACAGTAGCCACGCAAGAAAGGAGAGGTTCTTTATTATTTTTAAACCTAGTCGGCAACGTGGAATTCCACTGAGATCTACTTCGGAGTATATCGAATGTTTAACCAGATAAATGAAATGAATTGGAGTTGTTTGCTTGATTGGGCCACCATAATTTATTTGGGCCGAGATTCATTTGGCTGTAGGCCGAATTATTACGTGGGACATTAGGGTTTTGCAATTAGACTTCATCATATATATATATATATATATATATATATATATATATATATATATATATATATATATATATATATTTTCATTAAAAGATGTTGATATGTGAATACGTTGATCGATGAATGAATTAATAGGTGATGCGTGATATTTCCTAATGATACTGATAATAATAATTAGTTAGTAAGGATGATGATATAGAATTAGGATGATGATCTTGAAGTGATGTTAATGATGGGCGTTAATAATAATAGATAAGTATGATGTTATTGGGATGTTGTATGTAATCGATAAGGATGGCGGGATAGATTAGATAAAGATGATGACAATACGGTTTTGTAGAAGTCATTAGGTACAAACGAGTTAACTATAATTAAAATGGGATATTAATCGGAAAAACAGAAATGGTTGAATGGCTGAAAGCATTATCGGGTTAGCGGGAGATCGCGGGTTCAAATCCCGGACTTGGGCATTTTTAGGGCTACTCTTTGAGGTAGTATTACTATTATCATTATTATTATTGTTATTATTATTATCTTTATTATTATTATTATTATTATTATTATTATTATTATTATTATTATTATTATTATTATTATTATTATTATTATTATTATTATTATTATTATTATTATTATTATCATGATTTTTACTAATTTAGATTATATTATTATAATTAAAATAAATATTATGAGTATTATTATATTTAATATGAACATAAGTATTAGTATTAAAGTTATTATTATTATTATCATTATTACTTTTATATTAACAATATTATCATAACGAATAAATATTTCCATATAAGAGTATATTTGTCACCACTACCCTAATAGTTTATATAATTATGTATATTAAGATTATTTATATAAATATTTACATATTACAAATTATTTATTTTTAATATAATATTAAACTATATAAATATTAACTATTTTAAATATATATACAAATTTAATATATAATATATTTAATTTAAGATATAATATATAAATTTATTTGATTACGAATATATGTATTAATATACATATGAATGAAATAGGTTTGTGAATCCGAAGTCAACCCTACACTTGTTAAATGACGTCATATGTATTTTTACTACAAAATACAGTATGGTGAGTTTCATTACTCCCTTTTTATATATATTTTTGGGCTGAGAATACATGCGTTGTTTTATAAATGTTTTACGAAATAGGCACAAGTACTAAAACTAATTCTATGTGGGTTTAAACTAGAAATATACCCTTAGCTTGGCGCGAATCCTAAAGATAGATCTATTGGGCCTGACAAACCCCATCCTGACTATGGGATGCTTTAGTGCTTTGAGGTTATTTTAAACACACCTGATCTGGTATACTTCAGAGGGTAAAACATGAACGTTAAGGCTTGTTACCGGGTGCCTACAACTTATAGAATACTTTTATACACTTGAGAGTGTACATATATTTATAAACGGAAATCTTGTGGTCTATTAATATATTAAAAAGATTGTTATGATAAACCTATGAACTCACCAACCTTTTGGTTGACACTTTTAAGCATGTTTATTCTCAGGTACGAATTAAATCTTCCGCTGTGCATTTGCTCATTCTAAGGACATTATTTGGAGTCGATCATCGCAATGGAACTAAATGTTGATGACTTCGTCCAGGTGGATTAGGACGGGTCGTTTCATCAGCGTACACCTAATGGTGCGCATGGTGCACTGTTCACTGTAGCCGGGTTCTGCTTGTTTTAATCAGATATTTTGATGGGTTTTTTGGTAATTTCACTTGGGGACGAGTTAAAGGCTACCAGATTAGTTTGGGGTGAGTCATAACTCCATTATCACCAACCTTATCCTTTTCCACTTCAATTTTAGAGAGAGAGAGAGAGAGAGAGATTCTTATGTGAGAAAGTTCAAGCAATGGAAGAAGGAGCTAGTTTTGGGTCTTAGCTCGAGTTATAGAGTTGTTCATCTAATCACTAGCTACGTTGTGATTGTAGTGGTAAGCTCTAACTTTGATTTCCTTATTTTAAATTGATTTAAGGGTTAGGGTTTGAGATAGTGATGAACATAAAACCCATATTTAATGATTTTGGGTGTTCTTGGGTAAGATGGAGTCATGAAGACTCAATGGTAACTAACCTAGGGTTTCAAAGTGTTAATTGATGTTTATGAGTCCTAATTGGTTATTAATCACTAGCACACCTAGTTAACTAGTAAATGGGTGTTAGATGGGTTAGTGGATGACCCGAAATGAGTGTGTTGACATTAAATTAGTCAAAGGGCTAATGATTGACCTAGTTGGGAAATATGGGTATGAAATACCTTAATTGTGTAATAGTTAGTGTTGTTTGACCTTAATCACTAGCTTTTAAGTGATTAATGATGGTCTTGACCCTTAAGGGGCGGTTTTGGTGAAAATGGGGCATTTAATGCATTTAAGTCATTAAATGCACATGAGTGAAGTGTTGGTATTTAGTCCAACAAGTTTGTGTGATGATTGAAGTACTTATTATATTAGGTACTTTGCTTTGAAGCTTGCGGAAGTAGAAAACCGTCACCGAATTGTTAAGGTGAGTGGAATAATTATGCGTACATGTATATGGCATGTTTATTTTTGAATGTTATGGTATGAACCACGTGCCGGTAGTGCCATAACATGTATGTGACGAGTATTATGATGTGAACCACGTGCCGGTAGCATCAAGTGTGAACCACGTACTGGTAGCACTATAAAATTTGGATGTGAACCACATGCCGGTAGCATCAAGTGTGAACCACGTACCGGTAGCACTATAAAATGAGGTGTGAACCACGTGCTGGTAGCGCCAAAGTGTGAACCACGAGCCGGTAGCACTATAAAAGAGTGAGACTCAAATGCGTATGGTGTGAACCACGTGCCGGTAACACCATAGCGTTATGGTTAACCATATTATGTTGATGGATATTGTTTAGCATGCTATATATATATTGTGTTGTGTATATGCTAATGTGATGTTGTGATAGTGTACGAGTTGTTAGCATTATGAGTAAGATGGTATGCTATTTGAGTTATATTCTCGTATGAGGAATTTGGTGGGTGCGAATGCAAATAGATGGGTTATATATGTGTATGTATAATTGTTGCACTCACTAAGCTTTGCTTACCCTCTCGTTGTTTATCTTTTTATAGGCTCTGGCGGAGACAAGGGTAAGGGCATTCGTATGGATTAGAGATCCCGCTTTGTTTGTAGGGGACGCTTTTGGATGTTAAAGCTTTTGGAGTTTGACCGAGATTTGGGTAGTTTAACCCCCAAACACCATGCTCATAGTGTCGTTTGGAATTTAAACTCTTATGGTCGAACTTGGATGTTTTGAACGAAACTCGTAAAACGGTCGATGTGGACCCCATTTTGTAAAACTCATTTTATGATTGAATCGTATGAGTTTTTCATACTAGAACATGTTGTGAAAAGCATTTCATCTAAATATGTCGGGAAGTGGGAGATCTTTATTTGAAAATGGACAAAACCGGACAGAACTGATTTGGGCCTGTGCGCGCCGCGCACCCTGAGGTGGTGCGCGTGGCGCACTCTCCTGATATAAAAAAAAATTTGTTTCGCGTAATCGGTTGGTTATTGGTTTGGGTTGTTACAAGTGGTATCAGAGCATGGTCTAAGGAATTTAGGCGACTTGAGATAGGTGCCTAGACTTAGACTTTATTGTGTATGCGCGTTATGCGGGACTTGTAGGAGACGGGTTGGTGCGGACTTTGGTTAGTGGCTAGTTTTAGGTGAACTAACTATGCGATTATTGTTTTGCGTTGTGTTTTACAATCATCAAGTGAGATAGACGTTGTACTAGCGAGTTAATGCAACGTGATCGCGTAACCATGATTAGCTACCATTGTTACGGGTTCAAATCGTGTTGAACAAGCGATATACGACGATTGTTGAGCAAGATGGGGCGGTGTGGTATTCATGTATATTGTGCCATGTCTTTTCGTTCGTTATTTAATTTACTTCGTTTTATAGAATGAAGATGAGAAATGGACATGATACCAATGAAGGAGGCACGAGCGAGGACGTTGAACTCACGGCCAAGGTTAGGCCATCTTTAAAAGGCTAAAAACGGAATTTCTTGACGATGTCTGAAAGGTTTTCCAAGAATCGGTTATTGGGAAAGTAACCGAAATGATAAATGAGCAAATGAATGCCGCGATCGAGGAGGCATCAGAAGCTAGAAACATTCATCCTCATGGCGAAGGGGGTGATGGTAATGGTGGGATTGGAAGGCGGGACTTCCATTACAAAAATTTCAAGGATGCTCAACCTCCGATGTTTAATGGGGTACGAGATCCGTTGAAAAGCACATGTTGGATTTCTGATATCGAGGGAGCTTTCCATACCGCGGAATGTCCTCCTGAGAAGAAGGCGAGGTATGGTTCTAGCATGTTACGAGAAGAGGCGAAGTTGTGGTGGGATGATAAAATCCAATTATATGGTGAAGAGCAATGCATGAGCTTGACGTGGGAGGAGTTTAAGAAGGAATTCTTCAAAGAATATCGAACTTCTTTCGACCTTGATAGAATCCAGGATGAGTTGCACAATTTGCGACAAGGTCCAATGGACTTGGTTACTCTCAAGTCTACCTTCTTAGCAAAGACTCGTTTTTGTCCGGAATATGTTGGTGACGATCACAAGTTGATGAAAGATTTCTACCGTACCTTGAATGATGAATTGAAGGGTAAGGTTAGTCGGGGAATGGCTAAGTCTTTTGAAGAGTTATTCGAATTGGCTCGGGGTTTCGAGCCGGAAGTTCCAAGGAAAAGTGATTTCTCTTTTTCTAAGAGGAAGTTTGAGGGGTCAAGTCATTCGAACTTTTCCAACAAGAAAAATAAGAAAGGCTCTGAAAGTGTTAATAGTGTGAAGAAGGGTGCTTCCGGGGGTTTCGGACCCACGTGTTTCAATTGTAAACAAAAAGGACACATGGCTCGTGATTATACCAATGCCCCGAACAAATTTACTTGCTATAATTGTGGTAAAGAAGGGCACAAGAGGCCGGAATGTCCCGATTTGAATAATGTTCATGTTAAGCGGTTAGAGAAGGCGGCGGGTACGGCTAGGGGGCGAAACTATTTGATGACTAATGAGGAGGCCAAGCAATCCAACAAAGTTGTCTCAGGTACTTTCATGGTTAACTCAAATCCGGCATGGATACTTTTTGATAGTGGTGCTAATTTGTCGTTTGTGTCTCCAAGATTAGTGCCTAAGTTAAATAAACCACTAGTTAAGTTAAGTCGTCCGGTAGAAGTTGAAATAGCGGATGGCAAGACGGCGCTAGTGGTTAATGTGTGTAAAAATTGTAATGTTGTGTTTGGTGCCGAAAGTTTTAAAATCGATCTCATTCCGATGACTTCGGGTGATTTTGATATCTTCGTTGGTATGGATTGGCTCGATCATTATAGAGCCAATATTGCATGCCATGATAAGTTTATTCGGGTAAAGACCCCAAGTGGGGGAGAGTTAATTATTCATGGTGATAAACGAAGAAGACTTGTGCCGATATGCACTTTTGCACGGGCACGTCATTTCCTTGTTAGTGGTGGCATGGCTTTTCTTGCCCATGTTGTTGATACTCGAGATGATCCACCATCCATTCGTGAAATTCCGGTGGTAAGTGAATTTGAAGACGTTTTTCCGGATGAGTTACCTGGTGTTCCGGCAGAAAGACAAGTTGAATTTCGCATTGAGTTTGTTCCGGGGCTACCCATTGCTAAAACTCCTAATTGTTTAGCACCAACGAAAATACAAGAGTTGTTAAATCAAACCCAAGAGTTGCTTGAGAAGGGTTTTATTCTACCGAGTGCTTCGCCATGGGGCGCTCCGGTTTTATTCGTAAAGAAAAAGGATGGTGGTATGCGGATGTGCATCGATTATCGGGATTAAATAAAGTGACGATCAAGAATCATTATCCATTGCCTCGGATTGACGATTTGTTTGACCAACTCCAAGGTGCAACGTATTTTTCTAAAATCGACCTACGGTCCGGCTATCACCAAATGCGGGTTCGCGAGGAAGATATTGAGAAAACGGCTTTTCGAACGCAATATGGGGCATTTTGAGTTTGTAGTTATGCCTTTTGGTCTTATGAATGCACCGGCGGCATTCATGGATCTTATGAACCGAGTGTGCCAACCTATGTTGGACAAGTCGGTAATTGTGTTCATTGACGACATACTTATTTATTCGAAGAGTATGAAGGAACATGAACATCATTTGCGAGGTGTGTTGAAGACGTTACGGAAGGAGAAGTTGTATGCTAAATTCTCTAAATGTGAATTTTGGCTAAGGGAAGTTCAATTCCTTGGTCATATTGTGAACAAGGACTGTATTCAAGTAGATCCGGGGAAGATAGAGACGGTGAATAGTTGGGGACGATCGACTACGCCCACAGAAATCCGAAGTTTTCTCGGATTGGCCGGTTATTATCGTCGGTTTATCCAAGACTTTTCCAAGATTGCTTCTCCGTTGACGAAATTGACGAGAAAGAACGCTAGATTTAATTGGGAAAACGAGCAAGAGATTGCTTTTCAATTGTTAAAAGAGAAGTTATGTCAAGCTCCGGTGTTAGTGTTGCCGGAAGGTGTAGAAGACATGACGGTTTATTGTGATGCGTCTTTAAATGGGATCGGTTGTGTTCTAATGCAAAGAGGTAAAGTCATCGCTTATGCCTCTCGACAATTAAAGGAACACGAGACGAGATATCCGACTCATGATCTTGAGTTGGCGGCGGTTGTACATGCGTTGAAAATTTGGCGCCACTACTTGTACGGTGTCAAGTGTACGATTTATTCGGATCATAAAAGTTTGAAACATCTTTTTGATCAACGAGATTTGAATTATCGTCAACGTAGATGGATGGATGTGGTGAAAGATTACAATTGTGAGATACTATATCGTGTCGGATGCAATTACTATCCTTTGTAGGAGCAATAGTAAAGATCACCCTATAATTTCTCGGTCTGGCACAAGGTCCTGTCTTTAACCATGCTATGCAACCACCGTTCTTATGGTTGACACCCGATTTGGTTCAGGTGACCTAATGAATTCTAGGTAAATTCCTAGGATTTTACGTTCAATGGTAATGAACGCATTAAAAATGGGTTTTCAGAAAACAAATCGGTTTGTAATTTTGATCAAAATATTTTCTCGTTCAAGCTCGAGTTTAGATATCATTGAATTCCATGAGTTTGTAATTCTCAATCTTTAAAAGTCAATCTCAAGGATTGAGTAATATCAGTCTTAAAAGCTGATTTTTGATCTTTAAGGAGATTATCCTTTCTGGGGATCTGATTCATTAGTCTTATCAAGCTAATTTACATGGCACCCTCCCCGTTTTACGAGACAGATCCTCTCATGGTTAGGATAAGTCTGACCACTTGGTGACCCTGTTTGATGCTGAGGTCCGTGGATTTCCAGCTGATTTTCGAGAAAACTTTTCAAGGTTTTTCGTAGACTCTACAACTGGTCTGGATGACAACTTCCTGACCTAAATCAAGAAGCGTGTGTCTTTTTCGGAAGACTTTACTTCCTTTTAATGATGGAATTGATTCATCGTGCAGATCCATCTTTCTTTCAAATATATTACAGTAAATCGGGTAAAACTAATTAAAATCGTCCAAAACAAAAGTATCTTTAGTTATTTGTACATAAATATGTGATATATGTTTTAAATAACTTGGTAAATTTTTCCCACACTTGGCTTTTATTTTCCTTACTTTGCTTTTTTTATTGTCCTCTATTCCATTTTAAATGAATTCTAACATTTTGGGTTGTTTCTCAATTTATGTCCTTTCCGAGGTAACAATAATTTCGGTGTTAACACCTAGTTTTATCGTTCATAAATATGTATAAACATGATTTTGAATTCATTTAATTGAAAATTTTGAGAATTTTACTAGAATCGAGTAGTCAGTATATAAGACTAGGGCTGTTCTTTATTATCAGAGAGCACTAGATTTTAATACAACTACTGCGTTACTAGTATTTTTAATGGTAACCAAGTGTATAAGTTAAAAAAAATTTAAAAATTCGGAAGAATTTAACCCCTTCCCACATTTAAGATCTTCTAATGCCCTCATTTGCAAGAAATCAGTAACAATTTAAATTATTGAGGGTGATTATCGTAGAAAATGATTAAATTTTACCAAAGTTTCCAAACATATTGGCGTTTGTTTGTTGAATGATAAATGGTGTACATCATTTGTTCATTCCGTCTTGTTGTTACATCACATTTGTTTTTCGTTTTGTCGTCAAAATTAGTAGCTTTTGCTGAACTTAATGCCAGTCTTTGAAAATGCGCTGTTTTACCCTGTTGTGTACAATTGATAATATACATACATACAAATATAAACATGCATGGTAATTTGAAATGGGACTTAAAATCCCACTTTCAAATCAAATATGAAATATTAGTACAACATAATAAAAATATTAAACATTACAATAAAAGTATCAATATTTGTATGCTTAAACATAAATAAATAAATAAATAAAGATAAAAATCATAAAAATCACCAACGGAACTATATCAATCTGGATAGAGGTTCCAGTTCATGTCGTCGGTCGGGTTCCATGGTTGGTGATAGGTGTACTGGTAGGCCTGGTTAGGGTCGTAGAGAGTATATGGTGGTCTCATCTCGGGCTGGTGTGGAGGATAGTAAGCGGGTCGGGTCGGTACATAGTGATCCTGAGGTGATAGCCGGCTCATGATCTGATGCTGGTGATAGTGCCATCTAACATGCTGTCGTTGCCTGGAATGCTCGTAATCATTTCGGGCTTGCCACTGCTCGTACCATCTATGTCTCTCCTCGTTTGTCATATCTACCTCATCTACACGCTGGTAGACGTCAGTCATAGCCTCCCTAATGACATCCCTAATGTCATCTGCTTCCTCCATTTCCTCATCTGAACCTCTCTCTACCTGAGGATGATTACCAACATAGGGTATTGCCTGATTGCGTCTGCTTTTTAATACCTTAGTACCCTGATAGACCCTCAATCCTAAAGGCTCAACCTGTTCCCTACATACCAAAACTGGACCCCCTTGATCCCTATCTACACCCAAATACTCTCCAATGAGAGTAACAAAAATACCTCCTCCTATTATTCCCCCTTCCTGTATTCCTTCCACCATCTTAGACAAATAAAAACTAACACAGTAAGGGATATTAACAAAGCCTCTTGGGTCTCGAATACACTTAAGGTAGAATAAATCATGTAAGGTCATTTTCTCCTTGTTGTGACCTCTCTGTGTAATCGAGTTAACCAGAAATCTATGAATTATACGAAGCTCGGCTCTGTGAATATGTAAGTAGGTGTGTGTTCCTGCCCGTCCAAAAACATTAAAATCTGACATACGCCTCCAGACGGCATTAGCATCAAAATTCCTATCTACCCTTTCACCATGATAAATCAAATTCATACAATCAGGTAATAGCAATTCAGTGGGCGTATATATCTGTAAAGCCCTGGCCATGTTCAGCATGGACATACTGTACATCCTACGGCCAAGTATAAATCTAAAAAAACTTCTATCATCTAATCTATCTACATCCGCATTAAGTGAAATAGTACTCATAAGCTCAATACACCATTCTTTATATACAGGTCTACGAATGGTGAATAAACGTTCCCAATCGGGAAAAGAAGAGCTGCCATACCTTTGGATCAAATGCTGTCTAACTGAGTTAAGAAGTTGGACCCTTTCCAAAGGCTCCCAATCGATTACCCTTGGCACTTCTACATTTTTTGGTATCAGTTTGAATTTGTTACTTTGATATGTTGGGTAATCTTTCCAACTTCGATCAAATCTTAGATTGGGATGCAACTGTTCTTCATGAATCGTTGGGTGAACTATTATCGGATGCATCGAAAATACTACGTAAGCATCAACATATTCTTGATGCGGATCATAATAAGGTACGTGTTGATCAGGTTGTTGTTGTTGTTCCTGTTGTTGCTCCGGTTCAGGTTCATATTGCATTTCTGGTTCAGGCTCTGGATCAGGTTGTCTAGATGATGATGATGCACCATCAATATTAGTAAATCTCTTCAAAACACATTAAACACAAAATTTGTGCATCTAAATATGCATTAATGTTAGCAAAATAACAAATTAACACAATTACAATAACATGTTCAATCAAAATTAAACTTATATACATTTTCACAATTTTTACAATTCTACACTTTTCCAAATAAGCATATATGAAAATGTTTACAAAGTTCATAAGCATTTAACTCAAATAACATGTTAAAATAACCATTATTAGCAATTAAACAAGTTTTAAATGGCATTTACATCAATTTAATCAAGTTCATGAATTTTATACCTAAAAAGTCCACTTTAATTCTCAAAAATCATGTTTAGGAGCAAAGTTTGGATCATTTAACTACCTAAACATGTTACACTACTTAATTTAGCAATAATTCATGACAAAAATCGGCCATAACCTGTTTATATCAAAAAGCCCCAAATTGCTCAAGAACACAAACCCTAGATTCCTAAAAATTTTGAAGTTTTTGGCTTCAAATCATGTTAAATAGCATCAATCTAGGTTATACATGCATGATATACTAACAATTTAACTCTAATTACACTAGAAATTAACAAAATCAAATTAGGTAAAATATTAATAAAATCACAAAAACTAGAAAATTTATGAGTTTAGGGGAGTAATTTTTACCTTCTTTGAAAAGCTTCTGAACAATTTCATGATTAGAGCAAGAAATTTGATGAATTACGGTGAAAATTTGCGAATTTTAGAGAGGTTTTTGGGGTATTTTCGTGTGTGTGTGTGTGTGTGTGTTGGAAGTGAGGAGCAGCAGCAGCGACTGCTCTTTTTCATCCTGGCCTGATTTCGGTCTCCATGCGATCGCATGGATTTGAAGGCCAAACCCCATGCGATCGCATGGGGGTCTGGTATTTTTTTTTTTTATATATAAAACCTTATACTTATTAAAACAAATAATTAATTAAATTTTAAAACAAAAATTCTTTTTAGGAGTGGGGACGTTTCGGATCGTTGTCCTAGTCTGTCCCTCAACAAAATTTTAAAATTTGTCTTTTTAAGCGCAGTTTTAAAAGTAAAGATTTTTGGGTTTTTTAAATGTTTTTGGCATACTTTAATTCAATAATATTAAAAATAATGATAATAAAAGTTCTCGTCCCTCCCTTGGGTAGAGCAATTTCAGTATAACGACCTAGTTTTCAACTCACGACGAATTTTAAATATCAAATTTTTAACTTAACGGAATAAAGTAAATTTTATTTTTAAATTCACACCAACTAAAATTTAAAATGCATAAAATTAAAAATTCATATTATTAATATTTTTATACATACAAACTTTATATTAAAAATTTTGTTTTTAAACATACAAACTTATATTAAAAATATTAATTTTTTAAATATTTACAAACTTAAATATATTGATTTTAAAAAGTTTACAATATTAATTTAATATTTCTATATTAATTTTAAAAACATGGTAAAAATTAAAAATTAAAAATCTTTTTGGTCTTTTATCCCACTTTAATCAATCAAATATTATCAAAAATATACGCCCCTCTTTTCGGTATAGTAATTTCGGTTCAACGACCTAGTTTTACTTCTGATGAATTTTTGAAATATTTTGGGTTGATTGATTAAAGATATTTATACCTTAAGAATAAACGGTAAATTTCGCAGCGATGTAATAAATTTTTGTATGATATCAATAATTTCGGTTACGCATACCTAATTTTATTGAATACCAATTTAATACTTTATAGTGAACGATTTAGCATTTATTATCAAAAGGTTAAAAGCAATAAAAAAAATAAAAACTGTACATACTTACCTATGAGAAAGAATTCTCAGAGACCTGCTTTAGCCGACTCATAGGAGAGTCGTGTGATTTGGTTCTCCATAGCTACGTAAGCATAACCTCGAATCTTCAACATCTTTCAAGGTGTCGTGCTCTTCTTTTCGTTACGGATTTTGATTTTCCTTTACTAAAATGTATCTTATGATGATCTTTTCTAAGTTCTTTTCTTACTCCGTCCATTTTTTTCTCTTATGAATGATACCAGTTCACTCGGAAGTGTGTCATTATTACGTTTAGTAATCATATCGTGTAGCATTAGACCATGGTTCAGATCAAAGGAATTCTTCATCTCGTAAAACCTAAAAAAAATAAAAATTCAGAATGGGGGGAGAAGACTAGTTCTTTAGGGTCTGCTAGGAAAAGACCATTCGGATTTCATTCTCGAGAACTGCACGAAAACAGAATATCTAACTCTAACAGAAATACATATTACCCTAAAAAGATTCGAACCTTCCCACACTTAGTTAGCTGTAGTGTTGAAATTGTGATTAACGTTATTTTCAATTGGATCATCAACAACTTGTATATCTCTGACTTTTGCTTCACTCCATTTGTTGATTTCCTCCGTAACTTTCACAAATTCAACTAACATCGCCTTTTCTTTTGGCGATAAATTGGATACTAATCGGTTACATAACTTAAAGTTTTCCTTAATCCTAGCATCGTGAATCCGTTTATAAAGTTTCTTCGTTGAACTGTTAAAAACAGGTTCATCTAATTTTGTATCATCAATGGGGTTCTTTGTTATCGTATCATCATTAAGTGTTTCTTCATCCTCCCCACACTTATATGTTTTTATTGGTTTAATAGTTTTGGTTGGTGGAGATCTAGACTTTCGGTTCACAAAGGTGATCGATTTATCACCATCCCTAAGTGTCATTCTACCTTCTCTTACATCAATGAATGCTTCGGTGGTTGCTAAAAATGGGTGACCTAAAATTAGAGGAATATCAAGGTTTTCCTCCATATTAATCACTATGAAGTTTGCAATAAAGGTCAAACTTCCCACGTTAACAAGTAAATTATTTGCTATTCCAACCGGATGTTTAATGGTTAGGTCAAATGATTGAACACCTATTTTGGTTGGTTTTAATTTACCCATACCTAATCTTTTGTATAAGGAAAGAGGCATAATATTTGCACTTGCTTCTAAATCTGAGAGTCCATTATATATAGCACCATCATTAAGCAAGCAATAAATGATAAATTCACCGGGGTCTCCTACTTTAGTAATTCGAGTTGGTTTGTAAACCTTTTTCGGGTATTCTTTTCTTGGTTCTTTCACTTCTATTTGAACTTATTTTTCTTCATTTCTTGGAATGGGAGGTTTATATAGGAATTCTTCTTCATCACTCCAATTTGAATCCTCCCTATTTACCAATTTTGATTTTTCATATGTTGTTGATAACATATTTATGTTTCATTTTGAGGGTTTTCTTGAGTGGTGAAATTATGATTGACTTCATTGTCAACTTCCATCGGACCATGTATGTAATGTTTAACTCTGTGACCATTAACTTTAAATTCAATCACATTTGAATTTATTAACTCTATTGTTCCGTATGGGAAAACTCTTTTGACTATAAATGGTCCAGACCATCTTGATTTCAATTTTCCAGGAAATAGCTTGAATCTTGAATTGAAAAGAAGAACTCTGTCTCCTTCTTTAAATTCTTTTGAACTTCTGATTCTTTTATCATGCCATTTCTTCGTTCTTTCTTTATATATTAACGAATTTTCGTATGCTTCCTGTCTCAATTCTTCTAATTCGTTTAGTTGACTTAACCGTAGACGTCCAGCTTCATGTAAATCAAGATTACATGTCTTCAAAGCCCAAAATGCTTTGTGTTCAATTTCTACTGGAAGATGACATGCTTTTTCGTAAACGAGTCTGAAAGGTGTGGTTCCAATTGGAGTTTTGTAGGCTGTTCTAAAACCCCAGAGTGCATCCTCCAATTTCATGGACCATTCCTTCGGATTTGATCCTACGGTTTTCTCTAGAATACGTTTTAAAGCTCGGTTGGTATTTTCAACTTGTCCACTTGTTTGTGGATGATAAGCGGTTGAGATTTTATGAGTTACTCTATATCTTTTGAGAACTTTCTCAAGTTGATTATTACAAAATTGAGTACCCCGATCACTTATTAAAGCTTTCGGTGTTCCGTACCTTGCAAAAAGACGTTTTAAAAAGTTGACTACAACTCGTGCATCGTTAGTTGGGAGAGCTTGTGCTTCCGTCCATTTAGATACATAATCAATGGCAACAAGAATGTAGAGATTATTATGAGATTTTGGAAATGTACCCATAAAGTCAATACCCCAAACGTCAAATACTTCACATACTTGAATGACATTTTGTGGCATTTCATCACGTTGAAGCATCACGGGATTTGCAAAGAAGGTGTGCGTCTTTGAAAATTGTAGGCCAATAGAATCCAGCGTCGTAAACTTTTCTTGCTGTAAGTTGAGGCCCATAATGCCCTCCTGTTGGTCCTGTGTGACAATGGTTTAAGATTTGACTAGCTTCATCTCCGAATACACATCACGTATTATTCCATCGGGACAACTTTTAAACAAATGTAGATCTTCTCAGAAATAGTGTTTTATATCACTAAAGAATTTCTTTCGTTTTTGGTACGACAACCCTTTTTCAAGGAATCCACATACTAAGTAGTTTGCATAGTCTGCAAACCATGGAATTTCACTATAATCTATCTTCAATAGATATTCATCAGGGAAGTTATCTTGTATGGCTGATTCATTTAGAACTTCTAATTCGGGATTTTCAAGACGAGAAAGATGATCAGCGGCGAGATTTTCTGCTCCCTTTTTATCTCGGATTTCAATATCGAACTCTTGTAAGAGTAAGATCCAACGGATTAATCTTAGTTTAGCATCTTGTTTTGAAAATAGGTATCTAAGAGCAGAATGATCGGTATAGACCACCGTTTTAGCTAGAACGAGATATGAATAAAATTTGTCAAAAGTAAAGACAATAGCAAGGAGTTCTTTTTCAGTAGTTGTGTAATTTGTTTGTGCTCCTTGTAACGTCTTACTAGCATAATAAATAGGTTGAAATCATTTTTCAATCCTTTGTCCTAAAACGGCTCCCATTGCAAAATCACTTGCATCGCACATTAGTTCAAACGGTAGATTCTAATTTGGAGTTATCATAATCGGTGCATTAGTGAGTTTTTCTTTAAGAATATTAAAAGATTTGATGCATTCATCTGAAAAGATGAATGGAGCATCCTTTTTTAGGAGTTTATTCATAGGAGTGGCAATTTTAGAAAAATCATTTATGAAACGTCGGTAAAAACCGGCATGCCCTAGAAAACTCCTAACTCCTCTAACATTGGTGGGATGTGGAAGTTTAGCAATTACATCTACTTTAGCTCTATCCACTTTAATTCCTTCCTTTGAGATTTTATAACCAAGAACGATGCCTTCTTTAACCATGAAATGGCATTTCTCCCAATTAAGTACTAGATTTGATTGTTTGCATCTAATAAGCATTCGTTCAAGATTAACTAGACATGATTCAAATGTATCACCGAAGATTGAAAAGTCATCCATGAAAACTTCCATTCATTCTTCTATCATGTCGTGAAAAATTGCCATCATGTACCTTTGAAAGGTTGCAGGGGCGTTGCAAAGTCCAAATGGCATGCGTTTATAAGCAAAAGTACCATAAGGGCACATGAATGTGATTTTCTCTTGATCTTCGGGTGCTATTGGAATTTAAAAATATCCGGAAAAACCGTCAAGAAAATAATAGTAACTATTTTCGGCTAATATTTCTAACATTTGATCAATAAAAGGTAAGGGAAAGTGATCTTTTCTGGTGGCGTCATTTAATTTTCTATAATCAATACAAACACGCCATCCTGTTACAGTCCTAGTAGGAATAAGCTCATTTTTCTCATTTGTGATGACAGTCATGCCACCCTTCTTAGGTACGCATTGAACTGGGCTTACCCATGGACTATCAGAGATTGGATAAATTAAACCTGCATCCAGCAGTTTAATAATTTCTTTCTTAACAACATCTTGCATATTAGGATTTAGTCTTCGTTGGCGTTGCACATACGTTTTATGACCTTCTTCCATAAGGATTTTATGTGTGCAATACGAAGGACTTATTCCTTTAATATCATGAATCTTCCATGCAATAGCTGGTTTATGAGCTTTTAGCATAGAAATGAGTTGAGATTTTTCTTTTTCAGTAAGAGAAGACGATATTATTACCGGTAATTCAGATTCACCAATAAATAAGCATATTCCAAATGGTTTGGAAGTGGCTTTAACTCTAATTTCAGTGGTTCTTCTATCGATAATTTATATCGATATCTGTCTTCTTCTTTTAGCATTTGAATTTCTTCTGTTGTTGGTTCATATCCATTAGCCATAAGTGTATCTAACATTTCAGTTTCATCAATTGGTTCAGTTCCTTCTCCTAAAGAACATTCTCCTATTCCTTGTAATTCTAAAAATTCTTCTAACAATTCTGTATGTGAATTTATAGTTTGAATATAATAACATGTATCATCTGTAGATTGCGGTTGTTGCATTGCCCTATCAACAGAAAAGGTAACACTCTCGTCCTCTATGCTTAGGGTCAGTTTCTTACCGAACACGTCTATTATTGCCTTAGCCGTATTTAAGAATGGTCTTCCTAATATGAGAGGAACTCGAGAATCTTCTTTCATGTTCAGAATAACAAAATCTACTGGAAATACTAAAGTACCAACTTTAACTAGCATGTTTTCCATTATCCCTCTAAGATATTTTACTGATCTATCTGCTAGTTGTATACTTATTCGTGTTGGTTTCAATTCTCCAAGGTCTAGTTTAGCGTATAGTGAATACGCCATTAAATTTATACTAGCACCTAAGTCTGCCAATGCTTCTATTGAACTAAGACTACCCAGAAAACATGGAATTGTGAAACTTCCTGGATCTGATAATTTTTCTGGTATCTTATTCAACAGCACTGCAGAACAATTAGCATTCATAGTAACAGCGAGAGTTCTTCCATTTTCTTTCTATTTGTGATTAGATCTTTCAAGAATTTAGCATATCTAGGAATTCCTGAAATCACATCAATGAAAGGAAGATTAACATTTATTTGTTTAAACATATCCAAGAATTTGGATTGCTCGGCTTCAAGTCTCTCTTTTCTCATTTTACTTGGGTAAGGAAGTGGTGGTTGGTATGGTTTAACATAAGGTTTAGCCTTAATTGTGTTATCTTCATTAACCTTGTCAACTACCGGTTCTGTTTCCTTATCTTGCTCAGATTGTGGTTCTTGTGAAGTAGGAATAGTGTCCTCAGAAATTACAGGTATTTCAGGTGGTTTAAGTGTAATACCACTTCTTGTGGTAATGGTTTTAGTTGTTTCATTCCGGGGGTTAGCATTTGTATCACTAGGTAGACTTCCCGGTTTTCTTTCACCTATCAACCTTGCTAGGTTGCTTACTTCTTGTTCCAAATTTTGAATAGAAGCTTGTTAATTTCTAAATGCTTGAGCATTTTGTTCATTGGTTTGTTTCTGAGATGTGAAAAATTGCGTTTGAGATTTAACTAGCTTCGACATCATGTCTTCTAAATTTGGCTTTTTATCATCGGTTTGTGGTGGTTTGTTTTGAAAAATAGGTCTTTGCTGATTGTAAGTATTATTGGATACTTGTTGATTGCTAGGACCTTGTTGGTTGTTGTATGGAACATTTCGGTTATAGTTATGATTTTGATTGTAGATTGGTCTTGGCGGTTGATAATTATTCTGATAATTATTTCCAGGCCTTTGGTTCATGTATGAAACATTCTCTCTTTGTTCCATTGTTAGTTCAATACTGAGACAATCTTTTGTCAAATGTGGTCCTCCACACTGCTCACAACTAATTCGTATTGAGTGGATATCTTTAGTCATCTTTTTCATTCGTCTCTCGACAGCATCTATCTTTGCAGAAATGAAATCAAAGTCATGGCTAGAATCGGCTCTAGCTACTTTAGATGATCTAACGATATCTTTTTCTTGATGCCACTCATGTGAGTGGGAAGCAGTATTCGTCAGTTGCGGTTTTCTTCATAATGGAACCACCAGCTGCTATATCGATGTCTTTTCTTGTAGTGATGTCGCATCCTTGGTAGAATATTTGTACTATTTGAAAGGTATCTAAACCATGTTGCAGACATCCTCTTAATAACTTTCTAAATCTTGTCCACGCCTCATAAAGAGTTTCATTTGGCTTTTGCGTGAACGTAACAATTTCTCCTTGAAGTCTCACTGCTTTAGATGCCGGAAAGAATTGTTTAAGAAATTTTTCAACTAAAACATCCCATGTATCAATCACCCCTTCGGGTAATGATTCTAACCAATCTTTGGCTTCTCCCTTTAAAGTCCAGGGAAATAACATGAGATATATCTGTTCATCCTCAACTTCTCTTATTTTAAATAAAGTACAGATCCTATTAAAAGTACGAACATGTTCGTTTGGATCTTCCTTCGGCGCACCACTAAATTGGCATTGATTAGTTACCATGTGTAGAATTTGTCATTTGATTTCATAATCTGACGCATTAATGTCTGGTTGAGTAATTGCGTGACCTTGGCTAGTGCGTTTAGCTCGCATTCGATCTTCCATACTTAGAGGTTCCAGATTTTCCATGATTGAATTTGTTGAATCTGAATCACTAGAGGATTCTGATTTAATGGGTTGTTCCTCGACAATCTCCATTTGAATGATTGGTGGTTCCGGAGGAAAGATTAATGGTTCAGGATCTCTGAATTATCCCTGAATATTCTCCGAATTCTCAATTGTGAGTTCGGGTTCAAAAAATGGATTATCAGAAATTTGTATTGGAGTACTTGGTCGACTTGATGACGATTCTAAAGAAAAATCAACGGCGACAATATTGGCTAGATGTCTTGATCTGGTTACAGGTGGTGAACGTATAAAAGGTGGTGAACGTTTTACTCGGTGCATTCACTGAATATTCTATTAGTTATAAAAGATAAAAATTATATAAGTTATCAAATTAATAGACTTTTCTGCTTTTGTCCACGTTTCGAATAGCCAAAAGATGTAGCAGGGAGTCAGAACCCTTTAAATCGGAAGCCCACAACTTGCCACTAACAAATCCAACTATTACTACGAACCAGAAAATTTTGAATGTCTATCAATTTAACCACTTAAAATAATTTTTCGTTGAAATTTAAAGAAATTTTAGAGAAGAAATAGAAAATTCTATGTCCTAAAAACTAGAACGTCGAGAAATAAGAAAGAAAAAGAGTGCGTCGAAAAATAAATGGTCGAAAAATAATAAAAAGAACGTAGCGCGTCGAAACTTAAAAGTCTAAAACTAAGAATTAAAGGTTGCGTCTAAAGGTATTAAAGCTTAAAAGAAATTATATATCCAAAACGGCAATTACTTAAAAAGGTACTAAAATATTAAAACGGCGTCGCAAAATTCTAAAGCACCTAAATCTTAGTCTAAAGAAAAAGCACTTAAGGGATTTTACGGCAAAGCTTAAAAAAAATCTAGAAATAAAAAAAAATAACTATGGCAAAAACTATGACTTAAAACTAAATACGAACGAAATATACAAATATTACGATAAAACAAATAAAAAGATACAAAATATAAAAATAAACTTAAAGTTGTAAAAATACAATTTTTATAACAATATTATTTATTTTATAAAACTATTAATTTTATATATTTATAAAACTAATTAAACTAAATATACAAATTAAAACTAAAAACTAAATTAATTATTTAATTAATTAACCCTAATTAGGGTTTAGAATAATAATAATAATAATTAATACTTCGTAATTATTGCTGTTGGAAGTCAAACTGTGGCGTGTCAGATCAGGCCATGCGATCGCATGGTCTGGCTGTTATAAATTCATGCGGTCGCATGGAGTAGGGTTTCGGGCCAGATGTTGGGCTTCAACAGTGATCGGTCCGATTGGTTTTATATATATTTTTTTTTTAAATTTTGTTTTAATATTTATATAAAATATTTATATAAATTAAATAAAAACTTATATTTTTACAAACTAAAAATAGAAATAGAAATATTTATAATTTATATATTTTATCAAACTCTTAAAAATATAAATATATTGTTATTCTTTTTATGGTTTTTGTATTTTTAATAATTAAAACCTATTTTTACAAAAGCGTATTTTTACAAAAGTAAATTAAAAAGAAGTAAAGTCTTTTTTCAAAAAAAAAATTTATATAGCGTTTCGCTTTCGGCGTTTTAGTGTCCCCGGCAGCGGCACCAAAAATACTTGATGTGCGTAGAGGTGTATACAAAATAGTTATATTTTTACAAGGAAATACTATTAAATACGATACAATTTTACACAAGATATTTATTTATTTATAGAATGGATATACCTAAACCTTGCTATAACACTTATAGGCAGTGTACCTAATCGTACAGTAGTGTAGTTTTTAATAAGTCCGGTTCGTTCCACAGGGATCTTAGCCAAGTTTAACGCTATATTTTTAAAACTATAATTGTAAATATATAAATATATATAAGTAGTATTATTATTATAAAAAGGGGTTTTTACCGTTTAATAACCGGTTTATCGATTTTAAAACTTTAGTCGTAGTTAAAACCTAATGTAAAATATTAAAAATAAATATAACTTAATTTTAAGCTTAACGTAAATAACGATAATGAAATTGCGATAAATAAAAGTTCGATAAATAAAATTGCGATAATTAAAGAGTACGATAATTAAAAGGGCAATTAAATAAAATAACAGTAAATAAAAGTGCGATAATTAAAAGTGCAATTAAATATGAAATAAAGGAATTATGCTTATTTAAACTTCCGTAATCATGATGTTTGACGTGTTGATTTTAGTTTATTACCATGGGTTAATTGTCCTTTATCCTGGATTATTCAATATGTCCGTCTGGTTTTTGTCCATAACAGTCCATCAGTCATAAATATAAAGTGCGAGTGTCCTCGTCAAATTATCCTTATATCTGAAGTCAAATATTCCAACTAATTGGGGACTTAAACTGTAACAAGGTCTTAATACTTTGTTTAATAATTACACCAGGATATCGACTGCGTGTAACCCAATGTTTTAATACTTTGTTAACAATTACGCCAAGTGTCCTTGTACATAATTCACCCCTGTTTTAATAAGTCCATTGACTATTAATCCATTCCCGTGTCCGGTTAAATGAACGATTATTAGTACTTATAAATATCCTGCCCATCGTGTCCGATCGAGTGTATATGGTTATTTATAGGTACGTCCAATTGTAAATCTTTATATTAAATTAACAAACTATCATTTAATTAAACAAATATAAAGCCCATTAATAGCCCATAGTCTAATTTCCACAAGTGTCGTTCTTTTGTCCAAACCCCAATTATGGTACAAAGCCCAATTACCCCATCTTTAATATTGTAGCCCAACATCACGATTACTTCGGCTTAAATAAGCATAATAATAACTTAGCTACGAGACGTTAATTTAAAAAGGTTGAACATAACTTACAATGATTAAAAATAGCGTAGCGTTACACGGACAGAATTTCGACTTACACCCTTACAACATTCGCTAACATACCCTTATTATTAGAATTAAAATTAAAATTATAATATATATATATATATATATATATATATATATATATATATATACGTTGATAGATGAAGAGAAAAAGATGTGTTTGTTCGCTGAAAACTTGTCGCCTTTTATAGATGTGGCCAACATTTCAGGGTCATGCGATTGCATGGCTTTGATGCCTGATTCCCATGCGATCGCATGGAGGGAAGTTCCAGCTCACACTCATTTGTTTTCTTGTTTGCCGACGGTTTATAAATATAATATAATATATATATAATTTTTAAGAATTATTTATATATTATATTATATTCATGTACATAGTTGACTCGTAATTTTTAGTCCGTTGCGTCGAGCGTTGAGAGTTGACTCTGGTCTCGGTTCCGGATTTTCGAACGTCCTTGCGTACAATTTAATATCTTGTACTTTGCATTTTGCGTCTTGTACTCTTGTAATTTTGAGACGTTTCTCATCAATAATTTGAACCACTTTGATTGTATTTTGTGCTTTTTAGCTTTTTGGTCGTTTGTGTCTTCAATTCATCGAATCTTTCTTTTGTCTTCACCTTTTATTATTTAAACGAATATCACTTGTAAATAGAACAATTGCAACTAAAATCGTGTCTTTCTTGAGGGATAATGCTATGAAATATATGTTCGTTTTTAGCATTATCAATGCCGATGAGTTTATGATAAGATTTCAATAAATAAATATAGTGATTTTGTTGAAGTGATTTAAGCCAAGGAGCAACGAGGTTGTTGGTACGTCTGCTGGTAATAAGATGGAATATAAAAGGTTCCCCGATAACAATAAAAGAGTACGCATATATATCAAGATTATAATAAGGTTGTTTCAAATGAAAAGTTGAAATTGGCTTGCTGGAGCTGTGACAAAATTTGCTACCTTGAAAAGGAATTTTAAAGTTATTTTGGGTAATAATAATGCTAAAGGAGCTAACACAGATACGGGTTAAATGTTTTACTCAGGTTCTGAGTGTTTTCAAATGGATATCTATATTCATCATTCTTTTCTTCAGTAGATGGAGTGCGATTGGTTCGTCCTCTCGACTGAAGTGTTTTCAAGAATCATGAAAGGCTCGAATGCAGATAGTAATCGTCAAGATACAAATGAGATTTAAGATGAAATCAAGTGGCAAACTTGAAGAAATGTTTAGTTTCATATGTTATAATTAATATTTTAATTCATTTTAATTGTCCAATGTTATTAGTCCACAGTCGATAGTCCACAGTTAACAGTCCAATAATTCATATATAGTTTAATATATAATATTCGAATTAATTAATACGTATCGTGACCCGTGTACATGTCTCAGACTCGATCACAACTCAAAGTATATATATTATTATAGAATCAACCTCAACCCTGTATAGCTAACTCAAGCATTACTGCATATAGAGTGTCTATGGTTATTCCAAATAATATATATAGATACGTCAATATGATATGTCAAAACCTTGTATACGTGTCCCGATATTTAAAGTGCATAAAATAAATAACAGAAATTAAATGACGATAAATAAAATTGCGAGAATTTAATTTGCGATATATAAATTGCGATAATTAAATTGTGATAAATAAATTGCGATAAATAAAATATAATATGGAATTAATCAGTTAGCTAGGAACAGTTAGCTAGGAACAGTTAGCGTGGATTCTTATCAAAATTCTTCTCATAATTAAATTGTTTGTTTCTAACAAGTTTTATTTTTGTCCAATGTTTTCTTCATTATGCCACTTGTTGGATTCTGATAGGTCAAAATTCAAATATTAAATTGAATGAAATGGTTATTATGTGGTGAACGGATTCGTATATCTGTGGATGTAAGTAGAATAGTAAATGACTGTTGAATCAGATTGGAAGAATGTACAGTGTAACGTATTAATGTGAAATCTAAATATTCCTCGGGTATTACCTACCCGTTAAAATATTTTTACCATTAACAGTTTGTACAAAAGAATTTTTAATTACAATCTTTATGAAAACATATATATATATATATATATATATATATATATATATATATATATATATATATATATATATTCTTCAGATGTAATCATGGATTTAATGAGTTAATATGATATTAATCTCATTTACTTTTCGGTTTGAGCTAAAATAAATAATCTCTAAGACTTTAGAGATTACCTAATCGCTGCCTAATAGTTCTCCAATGAAGTTATGAATCAATACTTCATCGTTGATTTTTATTAGTATTCCGTGGTATCTATGGTGTGTATGACGTTGATGCTCGAGGTACAGATTGTGATATTGAATCATGGGATGTTGATGTTGTGGATGGTGGTACTGGTTATGCTGCTGGTGTTGTTGATGCTTGTAACCTTTGCACCATATTTTCTAAAGCCACCACTCGAGCGCGAAGCTCGTTGACTTCTTCTATTACACCGGGGTGATTGTCGGTTCGGACGAGCAGATAAATAAGATCTAGAATTTGGTATAGTATATAATCGTGATGAGATACTCTGAAAATGAGAGAGAAAATGGTGTTTCGGACAGGTTCGCCGGTAAGTGCTTCAGGTTCTTCGCCAAGAGGGCAATGTGGTGGATGAAAAGGATCACCTTCTTCTTGTCTCTAATGTTTGAGGAGGCTATGAACCCAGCCCCAATTATCCAGAATAGATGATGGCTAATCGGTTGATCCATTCCGGTTACACTGCTTTCGGAGCTTGAGTGAAAATCCATATCGAAATAGTTATCAGAATTCGACGAACTTGAACTGGTTGCGGAATTCATCTTGCACGGTTAGGTAAAGAATTTTATGAAATGATTTTTGGATATCGGATGATATTCTAATTACATAGAATATCTATGTATAGTACAGAAGATCCCATAGATTACGGAGGAAATTAAGGAAACGTGTCAGATAAAGTCTACAGTAACATATACGTTAAGATCTGAATTTTTGTCTCTATACTATTCATGCAATCAATGCAATAAGAAGTGTCTAGACAAAGAATGATAAGAAGGTAATTTACTAAGGATGATAAGTAGATGATTTTCGACACGAAATGATAAGCAAAACTTTTGACATGCAGACATGGTCGAAGTCCAGACCCACTAATGCATCTAAACAACTATCAGTTAGACACACTAGTGCAAGACCTGGTTCGCTAAGACCACCGCTCTGATACCACATGTCATGACCCGTCCTAATCCATCTGGACGAATACATTACATTTGGTTACATCGTGAGGTACTTGACCTCTATATGATACATTTTACAAACATTGCATTCGTTTTTAAAAGACAAACTTTCATTACATCGACAGTAGATGGCATGCATACCATTTCATAATATATCCAACTATAATAGACTTAGTAATAATCTTGATGAACTCAATGACTCGAATGCAATGTCTTTTGAAATATGTCATGAATGACTCCAAGTAATATCTCTAATATGAGCAAATGCACAGCGGAAGATTTCTTTCATGCCTGAGAATAAACATGCTTTCAAGTGTCAACCAAAAGGTTGGTGAGTTTATTAGTTTATCATAATCATTCATTTTCATCATTTTAATAGACCACAAGATTTTCATTTCTCATAAATACACATCTCATATCAGGCATTTCGCAAACTGCATAGAGATAAAATCATTCATATGGATTGAACACCTGGTAACCGACATTAACAAGATGCATATAGAATATCCCCATCATTCCGGGACACCCATCGGACATGATAAAATTGAAGTACTAAAGCATTCCAAATTTCAGAATGGGGCTTGTTGGGCCCGATAGATCTATCTTTAGGATTCGCGTCAATTAGGGGGTCTGTTCCCTAATTCTTAGGCTACCAAGCTAAAAAGGGGCATATTCGGCTTCGATCCATTCAACCATATAATGTAGTTTCGATTATTGTGTCTATTTCGTAAAATATTTATAAAAGTGCATGTATTCTCAGTTCCAAAAATATATATTGCAAAAGCATTTAAAAAGGGAGCAAATGAAACTCACAATATCGTATTTTGTAGTAAAAATATATATGACGACATTGTACAACTGAATAATGCAGGGTTGGCCTTGGATTCACAAACCTATATCATTTGTGTATATATTAAAACGTATAATCATAATCGAACAAATATATATATTATTATTAGTGATATAATTTTTATATTAATAACTTATTTATTTCATTAAATATATTCATTTCATATAAAAATATTTATATAGTTAAATCATGTGTATGAAATATATTTTTATATAATATCATTTGTTTGTTAAGTTAATGATAATATTAAAATAATGATATTAGTAACATTAATAATATTAATGAAAATGTTAATTTTGATAAAATGCAAATTTTAAGGTTGATAGGTTTTTAATAATATTTGGAACTGATAATATCAAATAAAATGATACTTTTAATATAACAATCCTACTTATTAATGAAAATTTTGATAATAATGATAATAATACTAAAATATTGATTTAACCATAATGGTACTATATTCTAATCTTAATGATAATACTAAATATAATACTAATAATAATACTACTGATAATAATAATAACTAAAATAATAATATTACTGCTGGTGTAGTTTTGATAATAATATTAGTAATAACAATAATAATCATAACTGGAATTGTAATCATGATAATGATAATAATTGATAACTAATACCTTTTGTAGTAAAAATAATAATAACCATAATACTTAATGATAATACTAGTAACAACATTAATGTTAATATTATTAATCAGATTAATGATAATAATAATAATAATTATACTACTTATATAATTGATAATAATGTAAACTATATTAATATAAATCATGATTTTCATAATAATAATCAATATGATAAGCATAACTAATAATAATAATAATAATAATAATAATAATAATAATAATAATAATAATAATAATAATAATAATAATAATAATAATAATAATAATAATAATAAAGAAAGAAAGTGAGACTACCTTAAAGGAGGCTTTTAAAAAGATAAATGTCCAAGCCAAGAATCGAACTCGAGACCACTCGCTAACCCGACACATCCCATAACCATCCGTATGTTTCTGTTTCTGTGAATTAAACAGTCTTTAATTATATTTAACCCGTATTTAATTGGTTTCCTCTTTCTTCTTCACCACAAAGTCGACTGGTACATTATAATTTGTAACAAGACTAAAATCTATTTGTTTAAGGAATAAATAACGAAACAGAATCCCCATTCATCTGGTATTTTAAATTGACAGACAAGAATAAAAAAATTGCTTCACAACTTTGTACGCGAGAAAAAAATATTGAAGAACTCATTGTTTGATTTTGAAATTTAGTCCATATTAGATCACGATTACAACATGAAATATGTTGTAATTCACTCCTAGAAACTATATGAACCATCAATTTAACTTAATTCATCAAATTGATTACGAATTTTACCAAGAACGTATAGTTTGACTTTTGAAAAATAATATTTGACTTCTAAAATTGGAACCCGATACTGAAAATTGGATGTTGATACTTTGCAGATAGTTTGAGAAGAAGATTTTAAACACGACTGCATTATTACTTTTTGAAAATTTGTTCGAAATCGAATTATGGCCAAAAATAAACAAGAACAGAGGATACGACCCTTTTTTCCTATTTTCTGTTAAATTCAACACTAATATTTGATAAATGTGATTGGACTCGATATGGATGGTGAATACTTGAATGGATTTTTCTAATAACGTGAATAACCCGATTGTTTTATGGTCAGTAAACTTGACAGGAGGAATCTTCCAAGGGAGAAAAAAAATAAAAATAAAAATGAAAAGGAGATTATGACCTTAAACTGATTCTTGTAATTTTGTATGAATTGCAATCGACTGGCAGACAGGAAAATATAATCAACACAGTTTAGAAAGTGATGTTAAAGAGAATCATATCATTGATGTGAATTTTAACTTATACGTAATTAACAATAATAATAATTAATAAAAATACCTTTTATAATATATATATACTAATAATCATAATAGAATTAATAATATTAATAATAAAGATAATAATAATAATAATAAATAATAATAATGATAACTAAAATAATAATAATAACTTTTAATGATAATGAGAATAATAATTATAAAGATAATATTAATAATATTAATAATAATATCGAAATAATATTAATAAGAAAAATGATAAAAGTAATAAGAGTAATGATAATAATAAATAAATAAATAAATAATTTTTAATAATAATAATAACAAAAATCATAATTTTTCTACTAATTAATAATGATAACAATAATATTAGTAATAATAATATTATAACAAATTCAATGTATCAAATTATATACAGTACCATCAATAATACAAATATTAATTTTAATATGAGTAATAATAATAATGTTAGTATATCAACTATATCTTTAACTTGTAATTACATTTAATTTGTTAATATTTAACTTTAATAATTATGTAAAGATTATATCATATATTATATGATAACATTTATTGACTATTTACTATTTATACATTACTATATAATAATAATTATGAATCGAAATCATATATATATATATATATATATATATATATATATATATATATATATATATATATATATATATATATATATATATATATATATATATATATATATAACAACTTAATTACCCTATATATTATTTTATATTTTAATTAAAATGATTAAAGTGTGGTTATTAATTTAAAACATTATTTATGTAATTATATTTATATACACATAATTCCTTATAATTAGTTGTTCGTGAATCGTCGGGAATAGTCTGGGTTAAATGAATTCATATAAACAGTTCAAGAGTTTTTGAGACTCAACATTACAGACTTTGCTTATCGGGTCGAATTCATTTAAAGATTAAGTTTAAATTTGATCGGAAATTTTTGGGTCGTCACACCTGCTAATGTGCTGACTTTGGTTGACCACATTAAATTTTGGTTTGACTTTGGTTGACTTTTGTTGACTTGCATGAACTAGTTGACTATGTATTGACTTTTACTTTGAAACGAGTCGAATCTGAGCAATAGGACAACTTACTCTATCAAACCACTATTGTATATGATACATGTTATAACAACCCTCATTTTTCCACTCTGAAATGACTATAATGCCCCTAGGGTTTCATTGCTGTTTTGTACTTCTATGTTATAACTATTAGGGTTGTTATCTGAACGTATTAAATGAAGTAATTAATACTCGTAATTAATGAACTAAACCCTAAACCTAATCAGTTAGTGTAAATCCTAATTATTTAATGTAACCCTAACCCTAACCCTAGTATTTATTATTATCATTATTATTATTGTTATTATTATTAATAATATTATTATTATTATTAATATTAGTATTATTATAAATGCAAATATATATAAATGAACATATAATTTTGTGCATATATAAAATGTATAAGTTATGGGTAATAATTATAAAATTTGTAAAATAATCCTATATATATATATATATATATATATATATATATATATATATATATATATATATATAAATTGGTTAATTAAATAAAAATAATAAATAGATATATATTTAAATTCTAGAATGTTCCTTGATAAAATAAAAAAAAATAATATGGGACGGCTAAGGGGAAAAAAATAAATAAATAATAAAGGTGTATTTGTTTCCAAATATAAATCTTTTCTTGTTCACCAAGTATTTTAATCTCTATAAATACAATCCTAAGGCCATAATATTTTTCATTCAATCTTTGGAGCTCTCTCAAAAATCTAGAATTTTTGTAAGTTTTACTTTTCTATTTTTTTTATTTTTCCGAATTCTTTTCTTATTTTTTTCTTTTTCGGCCGAAAAACACAAACACAAACGAATGTTTTTTTAAAAATAATCTACAACTCAATTAAATAAAAACTTTGCATGAAAATTATCAACATGAAGTTTATGATTTATAAAAATGCATTTTTCAGATTTATGGATCAATTTACTAATATTTTTAATTTTGTTTGTATTATACTCGGCCAAAACACAAACAAATACATAATAAATATATATTGAGTTTATTAATTTATATATTATACATGTTAATTATTAATAAGTATTATGAGATCTAGGAAAAATAATTTTTCTGATTTTTAATACATTTTTATATTTTTAATAAATAAAAACTTTATAAATATATATATATATATATATATATATATATATATATATATATATATATATATATATATATATATATATATATATATATATATATATATATATATATATATATATATGTATATAATTATAAAAAATAGGAAAAAGGCTATTTAAGTTATACAAATATTTTTCCAGTAAAGTATGATATTTAACTTAATTATTTAGGTCAGTGAATATTTTATAAAAATTAAATTCTAATTTTGTATTATTTAATGATATAAACAAGGTGAAATTCGTAATAAAGATGTATACAGTAAATAAAAATATATAAATAATTTTTTTGTGTTCATTAACTTCGTTTAGGTCTGAGAAGATTCTAAAAATTAATTTATAGGTCGAATTAATATTTATTACATAATTAAACACTATTATTATGTAAATAGGAGGTAAATAAGAAAATAATTGTAAAAATAAAGAAATATTTTTATAAATATTTTTATACAGTTTATTTAACTGTATGAAACTTATAAAAATTTTAAAAATAATTATTTATATTTATTTAGTATATTATGTAGAATTAAACTTGTTTTGTAATTAAATTAAGAATAGAAACAAATATAAAGACAAAATTATAATAAAATTACTTTCTTAAATTTTTCTACTGATTTTTATAACTAACTAAGGCTATAAAAATTATTTATATGATTATTAGGTATTTAATTAATTATTTATGTATTTATGGATAATATTGGGTTAATAAGGTACTATATTATTAACTATCTTATAAATTAAATAACAAATAGTATAACCAATTATATTATATATTGTATGTTTTAGTAATTAGTATATTATAAATATTAATTAATCCATGTCATAAGTTAGTAATATTAGCTTGAATAATAATGCATATATAATTATTAAACTATTAATAGATATATAACACAAATAGTAACTATATATATATATATATATATAAATAATTAACTTAGCTATATAATAAAAGTCTTTACACCTATAATATGTGAAGGTTATAAACAAGATAACTTGCACTATATACGAACCTTACCACTGCATATGGCCTAGGGTAGTCTTTGTTGCCTTATGGAAACCGCTTGTGGATTTTGAATGCCAAGACATAGATTCTGGTCAAGAATCCTGGGTGCCCGGTAACAACTGACCATCAGAGTGACTTGTATGATAGCAACGAGATTTGGGTAACGGTGTACAGCATCTTGCTAAAGATTATAACCCGAACTTTCTATAATTGGAAGTTTCTATAACCCGAACTTTCTAGTGATTTCTCCAACTACAGGTATACTTCCGATGCTATTCTCATTACATTGTTAGACTATAAATATTACAAGAATTGCAACAACATTTCATAATTTAAGGATGTAATTATGCTAGCTACTAATGAAATCTATTCTAAAAATACAGACATTCTAAAATATACACACAAATATATACGGACTAATATGCCCCCACAGTTGAAACGGGAAGTTGACGGACTTTAAGCTGGATTTGAAATCTATAAATAAGCAATTAGGCAACCCTTTAGTAAAGATGTCAACATACTGAGAAGTAGTGGGGACGTGGAGCACCCAAATACCGTTTCTCTTGTGGAATAACTCTTCTGTGCTACTAAGGTGAACTCATAGCCCCGTTTTTTTTACATATTTTAATGTATTTTATAAATCTTGGGGTGAGACACATGCTTGCTTTAAATGATTTAAAATTTAGACACAAGTGCCTAAACCTTTGATATGCAACTTCATGAGATTATTGTTAACTTGTATTCTTACATGCAAATCCCAGCCATAATATCGTTAATTGTTGAAATTAAAATGTTGCAAGCTTAATTATTGTGAGTAGGCCTATTAAGAGTGACGTCTCTACTGAGACGACCTGTCCTAATCCATAAGGACGAATACAATAACATATGATTACATCGCGATGTATTTGACCTCTATATGATACATTTTACAAACATTACATTCATTTTTAAAAGACAAACTTTCCTTACATCGAAAGTTGATGGCATGCATACCATTTCGTAATATATCTAACTATTATTGAATTAATGATAATCTTGATGAACTCGACGACTCGAATGCAACGTCTTTTGAAATATGTCATGAATGACTCCAAGTAATATCTCTAAAATGAGCAAATGCACAGCGGAAGATTTCTTTCATACCTGAGAATAAACATGCTTTCAAGTGTCAACCAAAAGGTTGGTGAGTTCATTAGTTTATCATAATCATTCATTTTCATCATTTTAATAGACCACAAGATTTCATTTTTCATAAACATCCATCTCATATCAGGCATTTCGCATAAACTGCATAGAGATAAAAATCATTCATATGGTGAACACCTGGTAACCGACATTAACAGAACGCGTCTAGAATATCCCCATCATTCTGGGACTCTCATCGGACATGATAAAATCGAAGTACTAAAGCATCCGTAACCCGGATGGGATTTATTAGGCCCAATAGTTCTATCTTTAAGATTCGCATCAATTAGGGTGTCTGTTCCCTAATTCTTATATTACCAGACTAAAAAGGGGTGATATTCGATTCGATAATCTAACCATAGAATGTAGTTTCGATTACTTGTGTCTATTTCTTAAAACATTTATAAAACAGCGCATGTATTCTCAGTCCCAAAAATATATATTGCAAAAGCATTTAAAAGGGGAGCAAATGAAACTCACAATCCAATATTTTGTAGTAAAAATATTCATACGATGAAACTGAACAATGCAGGGTTGGCCTCGGATTCACGAACCTATATGAAGTATATATATTAACACCTCTAATTGTAATCGAACTAATTTATATATTATAAGTATTATCTTAGTAGATTAGGTGTTTCATTAGTAACTTAATTAGATGTATTTATTTTGTATACTTTAAAGAAGTAAAAATATTAATATAGTTTTGTTAAATATATTTTTATATGACTAAATTTTTATAGTCATATTGATAATAATATTAATAGTAGTATTGGTAATAGTGATATAGTTATAATGATAATAATAATAATTCTAGTAGTAAAAATGATAATAATAATAATAATGATAGTAATAATAATAATAATAATAATAATAATAATAATAATAATAATATAAATTTTAATAAGGATAAAGATAATAATTTTATTAAAATGTTAAATTTTGATAAAAATGATAGGTTTAATGATAACTTTGATAATTTTAGTTATAATGTTACTTTTAATAGAAATGATAATAATAATAATTTTAATAATAATAATGAAAATGATAATTTTTGTAAAAATGATAATAAAGATAATAGTTTTTAATAATGCTCATAATACTTATTTTAATGAATATAATGTAAACTATATTAATGATAATAATAAAAATGATGATATTAATATCAATAATTAATATAACAATAATATCAATAATAATAATAATAATAATAATAATAATAATAATAATAATAATAATAATAATAATAATAATAATAATAAAAGTGATTACTACCTTTAAAGCTTTTCCTAAAAAAATTGCCCCAGACAGGGCTCGAACCCGTGACCCCTCACTTTAACACAAACACACCCAACCATCTAATCCATCACGTTTTACAGAAATTATTATACCCATAAATCTATTTAACCCATCTACTTTCAGCTTGGCCCAACTGCACAATCTCGACCCAGCATAAACATAGAAGCCCGATAAAAAAATATCCTCCAGCCCGTTTTGAAATAATATTTAGAAGCCCAAGTAAAACAAAAATTTAAAGTTTCTGTATTTGATTCTCGAACAGACGAATACAGCAAACATACACGATCATCATCATCAGCTAATCGTGATCTCTTCATAATCAAACCACCATCATCGTCTCACGATCATAACATCGTAAATATCATCCTCATCATCATCTCGGTATCATCTATCATCATCATTCCTCATAATCACCATCATCTAATTCGTTAATTTAATGGAAACAGAAATAGAATTATATTGTAGAAGAAAACATCATAGAACCTTCATCATCGTATGGTTATCATCTAACACTTGTAACCATCATCATCCTATAACATCATCGATGGAACTATTCATCATCTTCTTCATTTGGGTTTTCGAAGGTTTGATTATTTAATAGAAACGTTGCTGCAGTAGCAGCAAACAACAAGAGACGTTGGTTGGTTGTGATGGACTTCGACAGAAATAGAAAAAAAGAAAGAAAAGGTAATGATTATGGTGGTGTTTAATGGTGGGTATTTGTAATGGTGATGGTGGTTCTCTAATGGCGGTGGTTGTGGTGTTACTGTAAACAGAAAAACTATAGCAGCAAATTACCGGTTGATTCATGGTGTTTGATTGTGATTTCAACAAAAATTGATATGGTGGTCGATTAAAACAACAAAACAGAAAACTATATATAGTATTATTCAGTGAGTTTTCAAGATGTGGTGACGTGTGGGAGTTGATGATGGTTGTCGTTGATTGAGGTGGTTGTTGTGCGACGGTTATAGTAGAAACTGTAGCTGTGACAGGGTGGAGTTGTTGCAGCAGTTTCGTGGTGATAATGATGGTGATATGGGTTTGAAGTGGTGGAGATGTAGAGGTGAAGATGGTGAATCCAAAACATAAACAGTCGAGTAAGGTGTGACTCGATGGTGGGGTTTTGTAAGGATGAAAAGGGTGACGGTTGTAGTTTAGGGTGATGGTGGTCACGATGATGATGGTGGTTTGATGGAGATGGAGAGAGTAGTGATCATGGTGGGTGGTGGTGTTTTGGTTATGGTGAAAGTGACCGATGATGATGGTGCACGTTTTGAAGATCGTAGCGGTATTGTGATAGTTTGAATTAAAAATTGTAGTGGGTTTTCTCATCTCTGCATCTATTATCTATATATATCTATATGCTTATATCAATATATGTATTTTATAATATATATAAAGAGTTTAGATAGATGGTGGGAGGTATTGAAAACAAAAACAGTACACAATTATTAAATCCCGTGAATTTCCCTTGCCTATATCCTACTGACAGTTAGCTCGGGTATTATCTCGTGTCCATTGCTAAACAGTTAAAATATAAAAGTGTTCCTAAAAATCTCTAATTTTTAAATTGAGTCCATTTATTTATTCTGGTCATTATGGTATAAAATTCGATCATTAAATTACTAAATAAAAATTACATCAACTGTCCCTCTCATTTCTGAGTAAAATATAAAAAGTGTTAAAACTTAACAAATAGTTCCTAAATACATTTTTAATAAGCCTAAAATTTATAGAACTCATTTCGTATCACCGTTTATTTTAAAATTACATAAGTTTGAACTTAACTTGCTTAATATCAATCGAAACATCATACGAGTATTACAATCATTTAATATTTATTTTTAATATACTTTATTTATATATAGAGATATATTTTAAATAATAATCATTATAATATCCTATTTTTATTTTATTAATTTTTAATAACAACAACATAAAATGCCTCAAATTATATTTCGAATTATTATTTATATATACATACACACATATCTATTTACAATTAATTGTTCGTGAATCGTCGAGAGTAGTCGAAGGGTAAATGAATACATGAACACAGTTTAAAATTTTTGAGATTTCAATATTACAGACTTTGCTTATCGTGTCGGAAACATATAAAGATTAGGTTTAAATTTGGTTGGAAATTTTTGGGTCGTCACAGTACCTACCCGTTAAAGAAATTTCGTCTCGAAATTTGATCAAGGTCGTCATTGCTAACGATAAAAATGTTTTCATGACGAAAGTGAGTTGATAAATAGAGTTTTATCATCATTGAGTAATATGGATAAAATACATTGATTATGTGAAGGGTACGAGTGAAACTATCACAAAAGAGCGAAATGAGAAAATAAAGTTTCGTCATATCTTTTGACGTAGATAGGGTTGATTTCCAGAATTTAAGGGATTTAAAGAAAATCTTCGAAATCTAAAAGATTTGATTCTTCGGCGAGTAAGTAAATTAAGATCTTTATAATTAAATACGGTGATCTGCCTCGATTACTCTGTCTGATATTTCCATTATAAATTAAACTCTTCCGTCCCATTATTCTCACCATTCTTATACTTTCTTTCTTAGTTCATACATCCAAAATATTGTGAAAATGCTTAATCCCGTTCTAATCCTTGATATTTTCCTAATTATCATTTCTGTCATCCTTCTTTTCAATCTTCCACCAGAAAAATCTGTTTACTTCTACTATTACCTTGGGGTGTTACTATTCTTAATTCTACCGTGTCTTTATATTGCTATTCGTATTAATATCCACGGTTTGTAACCTCCGTGTTGTAATTGGGCTTTATATTTTCTCTTATATTTTGGAACTCTTTGCCTTTTTATTCTCTTCTCGACCTCTAGTAAAGCGAGTAATAGTTCATAATTCGTAAGTATGGAGTTTTGAATGAACTTAATGTTCTAAACAAGAAAGAACGTAATAGCACGATTTGATTTGTCAATTTACCAGAATCACTGAGAATAGAACTATCAAGAAATATGTTCTTGATATGTTTAGAGATTAGGTAGTATGTAAGATTCGTGTAACATGGCATATGATGACGTTATGGTCTGTGAATCATCATGTTCCATTAGAAACTCAGCATGACTTACTGTAATATAATCACGTTGATCAAGTGTCATTATATTATACTAACTCATGTTTCAGTTCCCAACACTAATTCAATATCATTCATAGTTTAAACTTGAAAGTTTACAGAATATAGAAACTAACAGTCCCTTATATGATGTAACACTGATAGCGCGAAGAGATCAATGATTTCAGATAAGAATAGTTATGAAAATATCTTCATAAACATAGAAGATATTTATAATAAAAAATACGATGATATCTTGGAATATCTAAGATCAGAAGATGATAAGCAGATTTGTCCGTAATGGTTCAGAGTCAGGAGCAAGGTATTCGTTAATAGCTTCAGCAGATACTGAATCATTTGGATTCTTTAAAGGCAGTTTAGTCTTTGTGATTTGTCCACGACTTCCTTCATAGTTTTGCATAATCCGCTTTTCGGTACTAAATTTTCTATTAAGCGTTCCCAACACTCCATTCCTTATCATCATACTTTCGACAGTTAAGGTTATTTATGGTTATCTACCGTTTCTGTTGCTTCATTCCACTTTTTCAAACTTTGGAGTATGATTCGTAGACTGAGTGCTTCTCAGTATTTTAGAATGAAAGATCATAATTCTAAGAGATAAATGTTATATATATACATATAACTGTTGATGTAGGCATGTTGCGAGTTTCAAAATACTGATTGCTGATTCCCGATAATTGGTATGGTAGTTCTCGTTACAAGATGCGGATGGGTATATGGTAGGGTTTTAATGAACAAATATAATAACTTTTCAGAAAGTCAAAGATCAATGAAGTTGATGGTAAGTTTACTACTAATGTGGTGGGATATAAACGGTTTTTCGGTAATGATAACGAAAGGTAAACTTATATATCAAAGTTATAATAAGGCTTATTCGAATGAAAGGTCGATGTTGATTTGCTGGAGCTGTGACAAAATTGGCTACTTTGGAAGGTATTGTAAAGTGATTTTTGGAAATAACAATGCCAAAGGAGCTAGCACAAATACGTGTTAAACGTTTACTCAAGTTCCGAGTGTTTTCAGGAATCATGAAAGGTTTGAACGCAGATTGTAATCGTCAAGATACAAATGAGGTTTAAGATGGAATCAAGTGGCAAACTTGAAGAAATGTTTAGTTTCATATGTTATAATCAATATTTTAATTCATTTTAATTGTCCAATGTCATTAGTCCACAGTCGATAGTCCACAGTTAACAGTCCAATAATTCATATATAGTTTAATATATAATATTCGAATTAATTAATACGTATCGTGACCCATGTACATGTCTCAGACTCGATCACAACTTAAAGTATATATATTATTTTAGAATCAACCTCAACCCTGTATAGCTAACTCAAGCATTACTGCATATAGAGTGTCTATGGTTATTCCAAATAATATATATAGATGTGTCGATATGATATGTCAAAACATTGTATACGTGTCCCGATATTTAAAATGCATAAATAACAGTATTTAAATGACGATAAATAAAGTGCGTAAAATAAATAACAGAAATTAAATGACGATATATAAAATTGTGAGAATTAAAATTGCGATAAATAAAATGTAATAATGAATTAACAGTTAGCTAGGAACAGTTAGCTAGGATTTTGTTAGCGTGGATTCTTAACAAAATTTCTCATAGTTAATTTGTTTGTTTCTAACAAATTTTATTTTGTCCAATGTTTTTCTTCATTATGCCACTTGTTGGATTCTAATAAGTCAAAATCCAAATATGAAATTGAATGACAATGGTTATTCTATGGTGAACGGATTCGTATATCTGTGGATGTACGTAGGATAGTAAATGACTGTTGAATCAGATTCGAAGAATGTACAGTGTAACTTATTAATGTGAAATCTAAATATTTCTCGGGTATTACCTACCCGTTAAAATATTTTCACCATTAACAGTTTGTACGAAGAATTTTTAATTACAATCTTTATGAAAATATACTTACATATATATTTTCTTCAGATGCAATCATGAATTTAATGATTCAATATGATATTAATCTCATTTGATTTATCGTTAGATCTAGAGTACATAATCTCTAAAACATTAGAGATTACATAATCGCCATGAGGAAAGAAGGTAATTGATGTAGAATGATACGTAGAACGATGATTATACTCGAGGTATAAAATGAGATGTTGAGGCACGGATTGTTGATGGTACTGGTGCTGTTACTGCTGGTACTGTTGGTGCCGGTGATGTTGCTGAAGCTGGTAAGTTTTGCACCATATTCTCCAAATTGATTACTCGAGCGCGAAGCTCGTTGACTTCTTTTATTACACCGGGATGATTGTCAGTTCGGACAAGCGGATGAATAAGGTCTAGAATTGTAGATATTACGTAATCATTGCTAGCTATTCTGGAAATGAGAGTGAAAATGGTGTTTCGGATTGGTTCGCCGGTGAGCGCTTCAGGTTCATCGCCAAGAGGTGAATTTGGTTGATGGAAATGATCGCCTTCTTCGCGTCTCCATTGATTAAGTCGACTACGAACTCAGCCCCAATTCATCCAGAATTGATGATGGCTGATTGACCGATCCATTCCGGTTGCACTGCTTTTGGAGCTCGAGTGGAAATCCATATCGGAATAGCTGTCGGAATTTGAGGAATTTGAATTAGTTGCGAGTTCCATCTTGTACGGTTAGATAAAGGGTTTTCAATATGAAATAATTGTTGGATATCAGATGATATTCTAATTACATAGAATACTTATGTATAGAAAAGAAGATCCCGTAGATTACGGAGGAATTTTCGAAAGCTGTCAGGCAAAGTTTACAGTAACAGATACACTAAGATACGAATTAGCAGATACGCTAAGATATAAATTTTGTCTATACACTATTCATGCAATCAATACAGTAAGATGTGTCTAGATTAAGAATGATAAGCAGGTAATTTTTGACAAGAATTGATAAGCAAAACTTTTTGACATGCAGCTAAGGTCGAAGTCCAGACTCACTAATGCATCCTAACAACTATCAGTTAGACACACTAATGCAAGACCTGGTTCGCTAAGACCACCGCTCTGATACCACATGAGATGATCCGTACTAATCCATAAGGACGAATACAATAACATATGATTACATAGCTAGGTATTTGACCTCTATATGATACATTTTACATACATTGCATTTGTTTTTAAAAGACAAACTTTCCTTACATCGAAAGTTGACGGCATGCATACCATTTCGTAATATATCTAACTATTATTGACTTAATGATAATCTTGATGAACTCGACGACTCGAATGCAACGTCTTTTGAAATATGTCATGAATGACTCCAAGTAATATATCTAAAATGAGAAAATGCACAGCGGAAGATTTCTTTCATACCTGAGAATAAACATGCTTTCAAGTGTCAACCAAAAGGTTGGTGAGTTCATTAGTTTATCATAATCATTCATTTTCATCATTTTAATAGACCACAAGATTTCATTTTTCATAAACATCCATCTCATATCAGGCATTTTGCATAAACTGCATAGAGATAAAAATTATTCATATGGTGAACACCTGGTAACCGACATTAACAGAACGCGTCTAGAATATCCCCATCATTCCGGGACTCTAATCGGACATGATAAAATCGAAGTACTAAAGCATCCGTAACCCGGATGCGGTTTATTAGGCCCAATAGATGTATCTTTAGGATTCGCGTCAATTAGGGTGTCTGTTCCCTAATTCTTAGATTACCAGACTAAAAAGGGGTGATATTCGATTCGATAATCCAACCATAGAATGTAGTTTCGATTACTTGTGTCTATTTTGTAAAATATTTATAAAACAGCGCATGTATTCTCAGTCCCAAAAATATATATTGCAAAAGCATTTAAAAGGGGAGCAAATGAAACTCACAATCCAATATTTTGTAGTAAAAATATTCATACGACGAAACTGAACAATGCAGGGTTGGCCTCGGATTCACGAACCTATATCAAGTATATATATTAACACCTCTAATTGTAATCGAACAGATTTATATATTATAAGTGTTATCTTAGTAGATTAGGTGTTTCATTAGTAACTTAATTAGATGTATTTATTTTGTATACTTTAAAGAAGTAAAAATATTAATATAGTTTTGTTAAATATATTTTTATATGACTAAAAATGAAATGACCCGTCCTAATCCATCTGGACGAAGTCTTCAACAGGTGGTCCCATTGCGAGATTTTGACCTCTATATGCCATGAACGACTCCATGTAATATGAGCAAATGCACAGCGGAAGGTTTATTTCATACCTGAGAATAAACATGCTTTAAAGTGTCAACCAAAATGTTGGTGAGTTCATAAGTTTATCATAAAACAATAAAATTCATCATTTTGATAGACCACAAGATTTAAATCCTGCATGGTACAAATGGGCCCGAATCCTATACCCACATGTAATGTACATGCGATATCTTTTAAATACAGTACACCTTTCTCGTGTACGAAATCATCTTTCTTAAATCTTAGTAACCGTACACATATCTTGTGCACAAAAATAACATACACATAACCTGTGTATAAAATCATTCTCTCGATATATAACATTCACATCAACTGGTGTCAATTATCATGTCCACATAATTCAATGGTGGCAATTATCATGTCCACATAATTCAATGGTGGCAATTATCATGTCCACATAATTCAATGGTGGCAATTATCATGTCCACATAATTCAATGATGGCAATTATCATGTCCACATAATTCAATAATAATCCGCAGAACTTCTGTCTGCATAATAATTCATTCGAGGAATGTTTTGCATGTGTCTATCTCGTCAAATATTTATAAAAGTATTTCATGTCTTCGCAGTTCAAAATATATTTCAAAAGCATTTAATAAAGCAGTTGTAAAAACAGCGCATGTATTCTCAATCCCAAAAATATAAAGAGTAAAAGGGAGCAAATGAAACTCACCATACTGTATTTTGTAGTAAAAATACATATGACTAAATTGAACAATGCAGGGTTGGCCTAGGATTCACGAACCTATATCATTTATATAAATTAACACACATAATCGTAATCGAATAAATATATATATTATATTTTTATTTCTTTTTAATTTTTTTTTAATATACTTGTTAAATTATTTGTTATCTGGATATAGGTATATTTAATTTATATATTTTACTTAACTAGTGTTTATCTTTTATTATAATATATTAATAATAATAATTTATATTAGAGTTTGTATACGAAAAAAATATATATATATATTTATATATATGTATATATCAATTTATATACTTTATATATAGCTTAGTTGCTATCTTGTTAAAAATAAAATTATAGTGATATGTGATGTTAATATTCTTGTAATGTATTTTCATATAAAAATATCTATTGGTAGTAATAATAATAATAATAATAATAATAATAACTATGAATATACAATTTTACTACTAATGATAATAATGTTAATAATAATTCTAATAACTATAAAACTGATACTAATACTAATATTTGAGGAAAATAATAATAAATTTTATTATTTTCAAACTAATGATAATAATAACAATAATAATCCTAATTATGTTTATAATAATAATAATAGTTATATTTAGTAATCACCATAATAATAATACTTTTAATTATTCTAATAAACATATTACAAGTATTAATAATAATACTAATAATAACAATAATTAATAATTAATAATAAATAACAATAATAACAAAAGTAATAATAATAATAATGATAATAACAATAAGAATAATGACTACCTCACAATGTAAGCTCCAAAAAAATAAATGCCTTTGCCCAGACTCGAACCCGCAACCTCTCGCCCACACACACAACACTCTAACCATCTGCACTGCTATTACTTTTCTATTTAGTTCCCAGATTATATAACCTATACATATATCTTTCTGTTTCTTTTTCTTTTCTATTCCTTCTTCATCAACATCACCTCTCATCATCATCATCATTCAGCATCATCGTCATCCTCTCATCTATCTCGCCATCATGATTATCATCGAGCATAACCATACATAACATCATCTTCATTGTTCCACTGTATCACGTTTCATCATCACAATCTCTCGTTAACACAGAATCACGATAATTAATCATCATCAAATCCTAACATCATTATCGTTATTCAACAACCTTGATCATCATTTATTATTATCATCGATGGTTAACAGAAATATGTGAACTCTATAATTTGTTCAACTCCTCGTCTACAAACACGTTATGTACCCGAGATTCTTATGAATGGGTCCTTACAATCATTTATGTCCCATTCTTTATTCATCACTATACATCATCACCTAATATCATTCACGGGTCTCGTTTCAGTCCCATAGACAACTGAAATTTGTTCACAGCCTAGTAGAACCTGGGTTGGGTCACGAATTACACAGCAGCAGCCCAACAGAAAATCTCAGCCCAAGTCCAAATAATCAACTAACAGCCCACTAATGGAAACCCAACAAATCATGACCCAATTAGAAATAGAAAAAAAAATAACGGCCTAACTAAATTTATCAAAGATTCAGTTCTTGGTTTTCTTTATTTTTCATGACACAGCAAGCACTACTACAAAAGTAATTAAATTGATTCCTTCCTTGGCTCAACTTGCACGTACATATCACTGCCAAAACAAATGGTTGTGGGGTTTGGTTTTCTTGTCTAACCCAAAGTGAAACAACCACTTTAATAATAGTGGTACTCTTTTGAGAAAAACCAAAAGAAAGAAACTAACAAATTGGGTTTTTAGTCTCATGGTTGTCGGACACTTGAATAAAGAAAGCAACGTTAATAAATAATAATAAAAATGTTATATGTAGCTTCAAGTTTGTGTGTTTCGGTTATAACCAATAAATGCAGTCGAAGCATCACATAAGAGAAGTAGCAGCAGTAAAAACGAATAACAATTATAGCCGAGGAGTTGCAGTTTAGGTTGTCATCCTGGGTTAAGAAGTTGATAGTTTAATGATGATGATTGGCAATTATGATGATGATACATGGTGGTGGTTTGAGGTTTCTAACGTGAGACAGAAAAAAATAAATGGTGAGGGTGATGATCAAATTTAAAGTTGAGTCAAGGTGGTGATAGTGGGTGGTTTGAGGTGATCAAAATAGAAGGTGGTGTGGTGGTGGCGAGTTACGGTGATGGTAAGGGTGGTGGAGGTTTGTATGGGTTGATCATGGATGAGGGTGACGTGGGTTTGGTTTAATGAAGGTGATTAAATGTGTGTTAGCTTTTAAAGAAAGGGAACCGAAAGAATGGAAGTTTGTGTGATGTTTGATGTTGATTTAATAGTGTTCTCGACATATGGGTTTGTGGTTATAGTGATACATGCCGAAGCTCAGAGATAGATACACAAGAAACGATCTCGTTGAGCGGCGGGTTTGAGTGGTGTTCCATGATAGGTTATGGTGGTTCTCGAAGGGTTGCAACAACGAGCAAGAAATAGTAGTGTATCGTGCTTAAAGAAAATGGTGATGAGATGATGGTCTTGTAATATGTGTAGGTATGTATGATATATATATATATATATATATATATATATATATATATATATATATATATATATATATATATATATATATATATATATATATATATATATATATATATATATATATATATATATATATATATATGGATTGAGTCTCAGTTGGAATAATGTGCACAAAGAAAGAAAGAAAGAAATGGTGATTGTAGAACATAAATTGATAACAAGGTGATATGTGGTTATTTATATAAATGTTCTGTGTATACATTTAATACATATATATATATTAACTAAGTTAATTAAGTTTGTTAGTGGATAGAGGCGAATTAGTCACAGTACTCAATCAGTATATCAATCTTACACAGTATTATATGAGTTGGATGAATTGATTGGAAAAAAAAGTAATCCGATTCTTGTCAAACATAGTTAATAAATTATAATAATAAATAAACGTGTTTGAATTATAGCAGTCCTCAATTATTCTACTGACAGTCCTCACGGACTGCTAAATCGTACCCCGTTGTTAAATTAGTGGCGGATAAAAAGGTCTCAGAAAAATCCCAAACTTTTAAATTAAATGTCTTTATTTAATTAGGTCATCATGGTATAAAATTTAGTCACTAATTTAATAAATAAAAATTACATCAACTGTCCCTCTCATTTATGAGTAAAATATAAAAAGTGTTAAAATTAAATAATTAGATTCTAAATATACTTTTAATAAGACTATAACTTATATAACTCATTTTCGGATCACCGTTTATTTTACAATCATATAAGTTTGAATTAAACTTGCTTAATATCAATCGGGACATCAAACGAGTATTACAATCATTAAATATTTATTTTCAACATACTTTATTTATATATATAGATATATTTTAAATAATAATTATTATAATACCCTATTTTTTATTTCATTAATATTTAATAACAACAACATATAATACTTCATATTATATTTCGAATTATTATTTATATATACATACACACATATCTATTTACAATTAATTGTTCGTAAATCGTCGAGAGCAGTCAAAGGGTAAATGAATTCAGGCAAACAGTTTCAAAAATTTTATGATTCAACCTTACAGGCTTTGCTTATCGTATCGAATTCATATAAAAATTAAGTTTAAATTTGGTCGGAAATTCCCGGGTCATCACAGTACCTACCCGTTAAAGAAATTGCGTCCTGAAATTTGAGCAAGGTGGTCATGGCTATCCATAAAAATGTTTTCATGACGAATATGAGCTGATAAATAGAGTTTTATCATTATTGATTAATATAGATAAAACGACTCGATTATGTGAAGCGTACGAGTGAAGCTATCACTAAATAGTGAAACGAAAATGACAATTTTCATCATAACTTTTGACTAGTCTTGGTTGAATTCTGAAATTCAAAGGATTTAAAGAAAATCTTTGAAATCTAAAAGATTTGATTCTTAGGCGAATAAGGAAATTAAGATCTTTATAATTAAATACGGTGATTTGCCTCGATTACTCTGTCTGATATTCCCATTATAAATTAAACTCCTCTGTTCCATTATTCTCACCATTCCTATACTTTCTTTCTTAGTTCATACATCCAAAAGATTGTGAAAATGCTTAATTCCTTTCTAATCTTTGATATTTTTCTAATTATAATTTCTGTCATCCTTCTTTTCAATCTTCCACCAGAAAAATCTGTTTACTTCTACTATTACCTCGGGTGATACTATTCTTAATTATACCGTGTCTTTATATTGCTATTCGTATTAATATCCATGACTTGTAACCTCCGTGTTGTTATTGGGCCTTATATTTTCTCTTATATTTTGGATCTCTTTGCCTTTTTATCATCCTCTCGACCTCTAGTAAAGCGATTAATGGTCCAGAATTCGTAAGTATGGAGCTTCGAATGAACTTAATGTCCTAAACGAGAAAGAATGTAATCGCACGATTTGATTTGTCAAATTACTTGAATCACTGAGAATAGAACTACCAAGAATATATTTTCTTGATATGTTCAGAAGTTAATCAGAATGAAAGAGTTATGTAACATGACACATGATGACGTTATAATCTGTGAATCATCATGTTCCATTTAGAAACTCAGCATGACTTACTGTAATATAATCACGTTGATCAAGTGTCATTATATTATACTAACTCATGCTTCAGTTCCCAACATTACTTCAATAATATTCATATTTTAAGCTCAAAATTTTACAGAATGTAGAAACTAACAGTTTCTATATGATGTAACACTGATAGCACGAAGAGATTAATGATTTCAGATAAGAATATTTATGAAAATATCTTCAGAAATATCGAAGATATTTATGATGATATTTTGGGATTTCTAAGTTCGATGGTTGATGAAGAAAGATTTTCCGCAAGATTTTAACATGAGTACGGAGTAAGATATTCGTTGAAGTTTTCATCGGATCCAGAATTACCTGGATTCTTTGAATATATGGTATGGTCCTGGTATTTGGCCTTGGCCTCCTCCATGGTTTGCTCAATCTGTTTTTCAGTACCAAATTTTCTATCGAGCGTTCCTAACACTCCCTTCCTTATCATCAAACTTGTTGGCCGTTTAGACCATCTATAATTTTTTTGTTTAATCTGTACTTAATGCTATGATATCTGAATCATCGGTTATAAATCCGTGGTGGTTTCAGGAGGATTGTGTTTTTAGATGATTAAACGCTGATGGTAATATGGTTGAATATAAAAGGTTTCCAGGTAACAATAAAAGAGCACGCATATATATCAAGGTTATAATAAGGTTGTTTCGAACGAAAAGTCGAAGTTGACTTGTTGGAGCTGTTACAAAATTGGCTAATTTGGAAAGAGATTGCAAAGTTATTTTTGGTAATAGTAACGCTAAAGGAATTAGCACAGCTACGCGTTAAACGATTACTCAGTTTCTGAGAGTTTTCAGGTGCATAACTATATGCATCAATCTTTTCTTCCGTATATGAAGTGCGGTTGGTTTATCCTCTCGATTGAGGTATTTTCAAGAATCATGAAATGTTTGAACGCGGATTGTAATCGTCAAGATACAAATGAGGTTTAAGATGAGATCAAGTGGCAAACTTAAAGAATTGTTTAGTTTCATATATTATAATCAATATTTTAATTCATTTTAATCATCCAATGTTATTAGTCCACAGTCGATAGTCCACAGTTGACAGTTCAATAATTCATATATAGTTTAATATATAATATTTGAATCAATTAATACGTATCGTGATCCGTGTACATGTCTTAGACTCGATCACAACTCAAAGTATATATATTATTATAGAATCAACCTCAACCCTGTATAGCTAACTCCGGCATTACTGCATATAGAGTGTCTATGGTTATTCCAAATAATATATATATATATATATATATATATATGCGTCGATATGATATGTCAAAACCTTGTATACGTGTCCCGATATTTAAATGCGTAAATAACAGTATTTAAATGACGATAAATAAAGTGCATAAAATAAATAACAGAAATTAAATGATGATAAATAAAATTGCGATAATTTAAATTGCGATAATTAAAATTGCGATAAATAAAATGTAATACGGAATTAACAGTTAGCTAGGAACAGTTAGCTAGGATTTTGTTAGCGTGAATTCTTAACAAATTTCTCATAGTTAATTTGTTGGTTTCTAACAAATTTTATTTTGTCCAATGTTTTCTTCTTTATGCCACTTGTTGGATTCTGATAGGTCAAAATCTAAATATAAAATTGAATGAAAATGTTTATTGTGTGGTGAATGGATACATATATCTGTGGGTGTAAGTAGGATAGTAAATGACTGTTGAATCAGATTTGAAAGAATGTATAGTGTAACTTATTAATATGAAATCTAAATATTCCTCGGGTATTACCTACCCGTTAAAATATTTTCACCATTAATAGTTTGTACGAAAGAATTTTTTTTTTTTTTAATTACAATCTTTGTGAAAATATACTTACATATATATTTTCTTCAGATGTAATCATGGATTTAATGAGTTAATATAGTATTAAACTCATTTGGTTTACCATCAAAGCTAGAATACATAATCTCTAAAACATTAGAGATTACATAATCCCCATGAAGAACGAAGATAATTGATGTAGAACGATACGTAGAACGATGATTGTACTCGAGGTACTGAATGGGATGTTGAGGCATGGATTGTTGATGGTACTGGTGCTGTTACTGATGGTACTGTTGGTGCCGGTGATGTTGTTGAAGCTGGTAAATTTTGCACCATATTCTCTAAATTGATTACTCGATAGCGAAGTTCGTTGACTTCTTGTATTACTCTGGGATACTTGTCGGTCGGAACGAGCAGATGAATAAGGTTTCAAATTATGGATAGAATGTAATCATGTCGAGCTACTCTGAAAATGAGGGTGAAGATAGTGTTTCGGATTGGTTCGCCAGTGAATGCTTCAAGTTCTTCGCCCAGCGAACAATATGGTGGGTGAAAGGGATCGCTTCTTCTTGTCTCCAATGATTAAGTAGACTACGAACCCATCAGATAAATTGGAGATGGATGATTGGTTGATTCATTCTGGTGATGCTGCTTTCGGAGCTTAGGTGAACATCCATGTCGGAATAGCTATCGGAATTCGAGGGATTTGAACTAGTTGCGAGTTCCATCTCGTACGATCAGATGGAGGATTTTTCTATATGAAATAATTTTCGAATATTGGATGGTATTCTAACTACATAGATATCTATATATATATATATGGTACTAAAGATTTCGTAGACTACAGAGGAATTTACGGCATATGTCAGGCAAATCTACAGCAACAGATGCGTTAAGATATGAATTATCAGATACGCTAAGATATGAATTTTGTCTATACACTATTCATGCAATCATTGCAGTAAGACGTGTCTAGACTAAGAATGATAAGCAGGTAATTTTCCTAAGGATGATAAGCAGATGATTTTCGACACGAATTGATAAGCAAAACTTTTGACATGCAGACATGGTCGAAGTCCAGACTCACTAATGCATCCTAACGACTTATCAGTTAGACACACAAATGCAGACCTGGTTCGCTAAGACCACCTCTTTGATACCAACTGAAATGATCCGTCCTAATCCATCTGGACGAAGTCTTCAACAGTTGGTCCCATTGCGAGGTTCTGACCTCTATATGCCATGAACGACTCCATGTAATATGAGCAAATGCACAGCGGAAGGTTTCTTTCATACTTGAGGATAAACATGCTTTAAAGTGTCAACCAAAAGGTTGGTGAGTTCATAAGTTTATCATAAAACAATAAAATTCATCATTTTGATAGACCACAAGATTTAAATCCTGTATAGTACAAATGGGCCCGAATCCTATACCCATCTGTAATGTACATGCGATATCTTTTAAATATAGTACACCTTTCTCGTGTACGAAATCATCTTTCTTAAATCTTAGTAACCGTACACATATCTTGTGCACAAAAATAACATACACATAACCTGTGTATAAAATCATTCTCTCGATATATAACATTCACATCAACTGGTGGCAATTATCATGTCCACATAATTCAATGGTGGCAATTATCATGTCCACATAATTCAATGGTGGCAATTATCATGTCCACATAATTCAATGGTGGCAATTATCATGTCAACATAATTCAATAATAATCCGCAGAACTTCTCTCTGCATAATAATTCATTCGAGGAATGTTTTGCTTGTGTCTATCTCGTCAAATATTTATAAAAGTATTTCATGTCTTCGCAGTTCAAAATATATTTCAAAAGCATTTAATAAAGCAGTTGTAAAAATAGCGCATGTATTCTCAGTCCCAAAAATATAAAGAGTAAAAGGGAGCAAATGAAACTCACCATACTGTATTTTGTAGTAAAAATACATATGACTAAATTGAACAATGCAGGGTTGGCCTCGGATTCACGAACCTATATCATTTGTATAAATTAACACACATAATCGTAATCGAATAAATATATATATTATATTTTTATTTCTTTTTTAATTTGTTTTTTGTTTTAATATACTTGTTAAATTATTTGTTATCTGGATATAGGTATATTTAATTTATATATTTTACTTAACTAGTGTTTATCTTTTATTATAATATATTAATAATAATAATTTATATTAGAGTTTGTATACGAAAAAAATATATATATATTTATATATATGTATATATCAATTTATATACTTTATATATAGCTTAGTTGCTATCTTGTTAAAAATAAAATTATAGTGATATGTGATGTTAATATTCTTGTAATGTATTTTCATATAAAAATATCTATTGGTAGTAATAATAATAATAATAATAATAATAATAACTATGAATATACAATTTTACTACTAATGATAATAATGTTAATAATAATTCTAATAACTATAAAACTGATACTAATACTAATATTTGAGGAAAATAATAATAAATTTTATTATTTTCAAACTAATGATAATAATAACAATAATAATCTTAATTATGTTAATAATAATAATAATAGTTATATTTAGTAATCACCATAATAATAATACTTTTAATTATTCTAATAAACATATTACAAGTATTAATAATAATACTAATAATAACAATAATTAATAATTAATAATAAATAACAATAATAACAAAAGTAATAATAATAATGATAATAACAATAAGAATAATGACTACCTCACAATGTAAGCTCCAAAAAAATAAATGCCTTTGCCCAGACCCGAACCCGCGACCTCTCGTCCATACACACAACACTCTAACCATCTGCACTGCTATTACTTTTCTATTTAGTTCCCAGATTATATAACCTATACATATATCTTTCTGTTTCTTTTTCTTTTCTATTCCTTCTTCATCAACATCACCTCTCATCATCATCATCATTCAGCATCATCGTCATCCTCTCATCTATCTCGCCATCATGATTATCGTCGAGCATAACCATACACAACATCATCTTCATTGTTCCACTGTATCACGTTTCATCATCACAATCTCTCGTTAACACATAATCACGACAATTAATCATCATCAAATCCTAACATCATTATCGTTATTCAACAACCTTGATCATCATTTATTATTATCATCGATGGTTAACAGAAATATGTGAACTTTATAATTTGTTTCAACTCCTCGTCTACAAACACGTTATGTACCCGAGATTCTTATGAATGGGTCCTTACAATCATTCATGTCCCATTATTTATTCATCACTACACATCATCACCTAATATCATTCACGGGTCTCGTTTCAGTCCCATAGACAACCGAAATTTGTTCACAGCCTAGTAGAACCTGGGTTAGGTCACGAATTGCACAGCAGCAGCTCAACAGAAAATCTCGGCCCAAGTCCAAATAATCAACTAACAGCCCACTAATGGAAACCCAACAAATCACGACCCAATTAAAAACAGAAAAAAAATAACGGCCTAACTAAATTTATCAAAGATTCGGTTCTTGGTTTTCTTTATTTTCATGACACAGCAAGCACTACTACAAAAGTAATTAAATTGATTCATTCCTTGGTTCAACTTGCATGTACATATCACTGCTAAAACAAATGGTTGTGGGGTTTGGTTTTCTTGTCTAACCCAAAGTGAAACAACCACTTTAATAATAGTGGTACTCTTTTGAGAAAAACCAAAAGAAAGAAACTAACAAATTGGGTTATTAGTCTCATGGTTATCGGACACTTGAATAAAGAAAGCAACATTAATAAATAAATAAAAAACGTTATTTGTAGCTTCAAGTTTGTGTGTTTCGGTTATAACCAATAAATGCAGTCGAAACATCACATAAGAGAAGTAGCAGCAGTAAAAACGAATAACAATTATAGCCGAGGAGTTGCAGTTTGGGTTGTCATCCTGGGTTAAGAAGTTGATAGTTTAATGATGATGATTGGAAATTATGATGATGATACATGGTGGTGGTTTGAGGTTTCTAACGTGAGACAGAAAAAAATAAATGGTGAGGGTGATGATCAAATTTAAAGTTGAGTCAAGGTGGTGATAGTGGGTGGTTTGAGGTGATCAAAAGAGAAGGTGGTGTGGTGGTGGCGAGTTACGGTGATGGTAAGGGTGGTGGAGGTTTGTATGGGTTGATCATGGATGAGGGTGATGTGGGTTTGGTTTAATGAAGGTGATTAAATGTGTGTTAGCTTTTGAATAAAGGGAACCGAAAGAATGGAAGTTTGTGTGATGTTTGATGTTGATTTAATAGTGTTCTCGACATATGGGTTTGTGGTTATAGTGATACATGCCGAAGCTCAGAGATAGATACACAAGAAATGATCTCGTTGAGCGGCGGGTTTGAGTGGTGTTCCATGATAGGTTATGGTGGTTCTCGAAGGGTTGCAACAACGAGCAATAAATAGTAGTGTATCGTGCTTAAAGAAAATGGTAATGAGATGATGGTCTTGTAATATGTGTAGGTATGTATGATATATATATATATATATATATATATATATATATATATATATGTATATATATATATATATATATATATATATATATATATATATATATATATATATATATATATATATATATATATATATGGATTGAGTCTCAGTTGGAATAATGTGCACAAAGAAAGAAAGAAAGAAATGGTGATTGTAGAGCATAAATTGATAACAAGGTGATATGTGGTTATTTATATAAATGTTCTGTGTATACATTTAATACATATATATATTAACTAGTTAATTAAGTTAGTTAGTGGATAGAGGCGAATTAGTCACAGTACTCAATCATTATATCAATCTTACACAGTATTATATGAGTTGGATCAATTGATTGAAAACAAAAAGTAATCCGATTCTTGTTAAACATAGTTAATAAATTATAATAATAAATAAACGTGTTTGAATTATAGCAGTCCTCAATTATTCTACCGACAGTCCTCACGGACTGCTAAATCGTACTCCGTTGTTAAATTAGTGGCTGATAATAAGGTCTCAGAAAAATCCCAAACTTTTAAATTAAATGTCTTTACTTAATTAGGTCATTATGGTATAAAATTTAGTCACTAATTTAATAAATAAAAATTACATCAACTGTCCCTCTCATTTATGAGTAAAATATAAAAAGTGTTAAAATTAAATAATTAGATTCTAAATATACTTTTAATAAGTCTATAACTTATATAATTCATTTTCGGATCACCATTTATTTTACAATCATATAAGTTTGAATTAAACTTGCTTAATATCAATCGAGACATCAAACGAGTATTACAATCATTAAATATTTATTTTCAACATACTTTATTTATATATAGATATATTTTGAATAATAATTATTATAATACCCTATTTTTTATTTCATTAATATTTAATAACAACAACATATAATACTTCATATTATATTTCAAATTATTATTTATATATACATACACACATATCTATTTACAATTAATTGTTCGTGAATCGTCGAGAGCAGTCAAAGGGTAAATGAATTCAGGCAAACAGTTTCAAAAATTTTATGATTCAACCATACAGACTTTGCTTATCGTATCGAATTCATATAAAATTAAGTTTAAATTTGGTCGGAAATTCCCGGGTCATCACAAAATATTTATAGTCATATTGATAATAATATTAATAGTAGTATTGGTAATAATAATATAGTTATAATGATAATAATAATAATTCTAGTAGTAAAAATGATAATAATAATAATAATAATAATAATAATGATAGTAATAATAATAATAATAATAATAATAATAATAATAATAATAATAATAATAATAATAATAATAATAATAATAATAATAATAATAATAATAATAATAATAATAATAAAAATATAAATTTTAATAAGGATAAAGATAATAATTTTATTAAAATGTTAAATTTTGATAAAAATGATAGGTTTATTAAAAATGATAACTTTGATAATTTTAGTTATAATGTTACTTTTAATAGAAATGATAAAAATAATTTTAATAATAATAATAATAATAATAATAATAATAATGAAAATGATAATTTTTGTAAAAATGATAATAAAGATAATAGTTTTTAATAATGCTCATAATACTTATTTCAATGAATATAATGTAAACTATATTAAGGATAATAATAAAAATGATGATATTAATATCAATAATTAATATAACAATAATATCAATAATAATAATAATAATAATAATAATAATAATAATAATAATAATAATAATAATAATAATAATAATAATAATAATGATAATAATAATAATAATAATAATAATAATAATAATAATAATAATAATAATAATAAGTGATTACTACCTTTAAAGCTTTTCCTAAAAAAATTGCCCCAGACTGGGCTCGAACCCGTGACCCCTCGCTTAAACACAAACACACCCAACCATCTAATCCATCATGTTTTACAGAAATTATTATACCCATAAATCTATTTAACCCATCTACTTTCAGCTTGGCCCAACTACACAATCTCGGCTCAACATAAACATAGAAGCCCGATAAAAAAATATCATCCAGCCCGTTTTGAAATAATATTTAGACTAAGCCCAAGTAAAAAAAAATTAAAGTTTCTGTATTTGATTCTCGAACAGATAAATACAGCAAACATACACGATCATCATCATCATCTAACCGTGATCTCTTCATAATCAAACTGCCATCATCGTCTCACGATCATAACATCATCAATATCATCCTCATCATCATCTCTGTATCATCTATCATCATCATTCTTCATAATCACCATCATCTAATTTGCTAATTTAATGGAAACAGAAATAGAATTATATTGTAGAAGAAAACATCATAGAACCTTCATCATCGTATGGTTAACATCTAACACTCGTAACCATCATCATCCCATAACATCATCGATGGAACTATTCATCATCTTCTTCATTTGGGTTTTTGAAGGTTTGATTATTTAATAGAAACGTTGCTGCAGTAGCAGCAAACAACAAGAGATGTTGGTTGGTTGTGATGGTCTTCGACAGAAACAGAAAAAAAGAAAGAAAATGTGATGATTATGGTGGTGTTTAATGGTGGGTATTTGTAATGGTGATGGTGGTTCTCTAATGGCAGTGGCTGTGGTGTTGCTGTAAACAGAAAAACTATAGTAGCAAGTTACCGGTTGATTCAAGGTGTTTGATTGTGATTTCAACAAAAATTGATATGGTGGTCGATTAGAACAACAAAACAGAAAACTATATACAGTATTATTCCGTGAGTTTTCAACATGTGGTGACGTATGGGAGTTGATGATGGTTGTCGTTGATTGAGGTGGTTGTTGTGGGACGGTTATAGTAGAAACTGTAGCTATAACAAGGTGGAGTTGTTGCAGCAGTTTCGTGGTCATAATGATGGTGATATGGGTTTGAAGTAGTGGAGATGTAGAGGTGTAGATGGTGAATCCAAAACATAAATAGTCGAGTAAGGTGTGACTCGATGGTGGGGTTTTGTAAGGATGAAAAGGGTGACGATTGTGGTTTAGGGTGATGGTGGTCATGATGATGATGGTGGTTTGATGGAGATGGAGAGAGTAGTGATCATGGTGGGTGGTGGTGTTTTGGTTATGGTGAAAGTGGCCGATGATGATGGTGCACGTTTTGAAGATGGTAGCGGTATTGTGATAGTCTGAGTTCAAAATTGTGGTGGGTTTTCTCATCTCTGCATCTATTATCTATATATATATCTATATGCTTATATCAATATATGTATTTTATAATATATATATATATAAAGAGTTTAGATAGATGGTGGGAGGTATTGAAAACAAAAACAATACACAATTATTAAATCCCGTGAATTTCCCTTACCTATATCCTACCGACAGTTAGCTCGGGTATTATCTCGTGTCCATTGCTAAATAGTTAAAATATAAAAGTGTTCCTAAAAATCTCTAATTTTTAAATTGAGTCCATTTATTTATTCTAGTCATTATGGTATAAAATTTGATCATTAAATTATTAAATAAAAATTACATCAACTGTCCCTCTCATTTCTGGGTAAAATATAAAAAGTGTTAAAACTTAACAAATAGTTCCTAAATACATTTTTAATAAGCCTAAAATTTATAGAACTCATTTTCGTATCACCGTTTATTTTAAAATTACATAAGTTTGAATTTAACTTGCTTAATATCAATCGAAACATCATACGAGTATTACAATCATTTAATATTTATTTTTAATATACTTTATTTATATATAGAGATATATTTTAAATAATAATCATTATAATAACCTATTTTTATTTTATTAATTTTTAATAACAACAACATATAATACCTCAAATTATATTTCGAATTATTATTTATATATACATACGCACATATCTATTTACAATTAATTGTTCGTGAATCGTCGAGAGCAGTCGAAGGGTAAATGAATACATGAACACAGATTAAAGTTTTTGAGATTTTAATATTACACACTTTGTTTATCGTGTCGGAAACATATAAAGATTAAGTTTAAATTTGGTCAGAAATTTCCGGGTCGTCACATCTACCCATTGACCAATCGTCAAGGGGGTACATAATAATGATTACCGACACCCGTACAGTGTCAGGGATTAATGTTTAGCTCGATATTATAACTCATGGCATATTGAATATTTTGATGTTTTGATAAATCTTGTGGTCTAAACTTATTAATTATTAAACCTATGATGTTCACTCAACCATTGTGTTGACATTTTAAGCATGATTGTCTCAGGTGAAGAATAGCTTATGTGCTGCCCTATGTTGCTTGCTTGGTGTTGCATTGGAGTCCACATTTCTTATATTTAGCTTTGTTAAACATTTATTACATTTGGGTTTACCATGTAAAACAATTCGTTTTCCGCTGCAATTAAATTACTGATTTTATTAACGTCTCATTTAGAGTCGTTCTTGTTTATATAATCGTGTGATGATATTGGAAAAGTCATATTTACCCCGGCCCTATTTGGGGGGTATGACACATGTATTGACCAACCTATATACATATACTTAGGTTGCTTTACTCGACAGTAAACCGTACAAGCTAATTGCTTACTTTTCTTCCAGAGCTTTTCTAAGGTGAGTCTACAGTCCCGCTTTTTACATATTTTCAGGGATGAGAATACACGTTGATTACTTTTACATTTTTACAAATGCTTTTACTTTTGATATGAATATTATTATACATATTGAGTTTTGTTCACAAAGCCCCTAGCTTGAATACTTTTATTACCTTCGGGTAAGCACAATTTAGATGGACGGATCCGTTAGGTTAGACAAACCTCACCCTACTTTAGCTGTGGTGCATTTACTTTGAACTGTTTGTACACTCGAACAAGTGTATACGTTTTTATGGGGTGAAGGATAAGTGTAGTGTATACTATACGCAGGTCTTTATGCTAGTATTCAGGTGCTCATGGATTATGTAACATTTTGCAATGCTGGGTTGTGCGTATTAAAATCTCATGGTCAAATGCAAATGAATTATTTTTCTGAACTCTGTTTTTCAGATACTGTTTACTTACTTAAACCTGTAGATTCACCAACATTATTTGTTGTCCTGTTTTTGCGTGTTTGTATTCTCAGGTCCATAAGAGGTATAGCTTCCGCTGTTTGTTCAGGATTGGTCTGGATGTGGTGTTAGCATGCTTTAATAAAGACATTTATTACTTTCGCATTTAAACTTTTGCATCTGTTTAATACTGTTGGCTTGTGGTTACCATCACAATAGTATTACTTATTTTGGTTTATTGACTTATGTTTTGAAAGTCAACTGTTTCTAATTAAATTAAATGTGAATGCTTTGAAACGTCTCATATAGAGGGGGTAACTGTTAACTGTGGGACCTATGATTAACACGCCGTCAGATGGGAATTTCGCGGGGTGTTATAGAGAGCTCGACTTAATAGGTTATCGGATAAATGTAACAAAAGGTGTAGCTGTCCCAAACGTCTTATGCTCTTCTTGTTCGACACTTGCTAAATATCTTCCTCACGTTTTCTTTGAATGCGAAATCGCTTTTTGTGTTTGGTCTAGTATTACTTCGTGGATCGGCATTTCTCTTCCCATTTGGCAATCGATTGATGCTATGTGCTAATAGATCTTGTCTTCGAATCATAATCCTGTGAAAGTTATTATTTTGAAGGTGATTTGTTTCGGAACTCTTTGGTCTCTATGGCATTATAGGAACGGTTGTATTTTTTATCCAAATAAGTTTAGGAAGACTCACATTATAGATTCAATTGTATTATCCTCTTTCGATTGGCTTTCGGCTCGCTATAAGAAAACTAATCTAGAATGTTTGGTTACAATTTCATTGAATGTCTAATTTTCTAGCTTCTTGCTAGTTTTTTTTTTTTTTTTTTTTTTTTTTGACAGGTTTCCATTTCTGGAAAAAATTTCTATTTTTGGAAAGTTTCTATTTTTTTAATTTCAAGCCGTTCCCAAAAAAAATGTGAGGTGGTAATCATTTATTCATTTGCCCCATATTTCCTTAAGCACTCATTATTTAATATACTTCAACCAGGATGTAGACTTAAGTAAAAGAAAGGAACAAGCTACAAAATTAAGATATATGAACAATTAAAGAATAAAAGATGTTGTCATACTTTTTTGGGTATAAGTAATGCGTTGGTACAGAATAACAATACAACATTATTTCACATATTTAGCATATACATACACTTGCTTCTCCACAACACAACACAGTACTTGATTCAATAACTTAATGATCCGTGCTAACGTCACCAACATTAAGAATTCTTCCATAATAGAGTTACATGAAGAAAAAAAATCAAAATCATCCAACAATAATCCATCCATGTTAATTATAATCTACAAGGAACCCAACCCATGTAGTTCTTGCATATTCTTCATTCATCAGAACTCAAACGAGATTTACAGTTCTAATTGGTCATGTTAAGTAAGACTCTTTGAAAGAGTTTTGGCTCAGGCAGCCTGCAACGGAATAGGCCAACACAGCAACCCCAACATCACGAAGCAAGCGAGACTGATGAAGGAAACCTGGAAGGTCCCGTAATGTTTTTTTTATGTTTTTGTTTGAGCCTGTGTGCTCTTTGTTTCTTTTTTGTTAGTTGGCGTATGCCGTGGTTGTTGGTTGCGAGGGTTGTCTCGTAATCCTTGCTTCCTTAACTGTTCGATTTTGAGTTTATTTATATATTTCACTGGGTAGATACCCTTTACCAAAAAAAAAAAAAAAAAAATTTGACAGCAAACCAACTTTTCATGTTTGCATAACAGCTGATGTCTTTTAAGGTTTCGCTCAATTGGTTTCTTCACCGTAGTAAAAAAAGAAAAGGAAATGGTTAAAACATGTAATTTTTTGGACATGTTCAAAAAGGATAGAGACAGTAGATCATAAATGGTTATTGACCAAAAAGTTTTGATTTAAAGAATTAATGTGTCAAATACAATTACATATACAAATAAATAAATTAACTCATTTCACCAATGATCTATTTTTCTAATAAAATGATTTAGAACGTCTAATGCATTATAAAGTACACCTTTTTTTTTAAAGCCAAAATATATATCGCATTTATAAAAACTGTATACAGGATAAAAAACAATAACACGACAAGATTATTAGACCGAGAGACCATGAGTAAATCAATCAGCCAACACCATCACGAGCAGGAGGCAAATAACCGCAAGAACTTGGACATGAATACCATTGATTCCAATCGAACTTAAACTTTTTTGATCTTCTAATGATCTACTCGTAACTTTTAGATTAAATTTCGTTAAGCACATTTGGGCTACGGGAAACTGTATTATGCAATACTTTTTTACTTTTTGATTGCGATTCTTCCAAATTAAGTAACCGCTAACCCACTTAATGACATGCCAAAGATCTTTACTTTTATCGAACTAGCAAGTGGGGAATGACTCTGAAGACTTCATCGATGGAGAAGGTGCATGCGTTTCCGAGACCCCACCAACTGAACACGCGAACCCAGATATCCATTGCGAATGCAAAAGATGATTGAGTGATCAACTATCTCAAGCTCGTCCTGGGTAGGAATCCTTCCGCAAAGTAGTCTCCAAGCAAAATAGCTATTTTATGACGAACATTTTCGAGCGCCTGGAAAGAGTTGTAGAGTAATTGATCATCAATTGTAAAAGACATAATACTAATTTTGAAGGTACTACAACCATTTGATATCAAGACCAACTATCATCTGACTCGATACCAACCGAAACATTTGCGAGTGTCGATTCCTAAAGCAAGCATTTTGAAGCCGTTCTACCAAAAAGAGTCATGTACCATTGCCATGTAAAAAATGTATATGAGATGTTGTTTTTCACCCTGTCATAAACACGTGCATTCTTGAAGACTTCGAGTTGATATATGTAACGACCCTGGATTTTCTGACTTATATTATTAATATTTATTATTAATACTTGCGTTGTACTAAATGTATTCTTATACATTTTACTTGTTACCGTATTTGACTTTCCATGTCCCGACTCGTCTTTTCGACACGTGCTTTTCTCGAATAATATTTCAAATATTATTTACATTCATAATTAATTATTATTAATTATTTCTAATTAACTAAAGTAAGTAGTTAATTACTTGGGCTTGTTACTAATTGGTTACATACTTATACATGGGCCTTTATTATTGGACTTGGGCTATCAAAGCCCACCCTACATTACTTAATGGACTAATTGTGAGCAAATTTTTATGCTAGTGATTTATTAAGGATTAAACAAGATTAATTAAGGTGTAGGAGACAAAGATGTCTCAAGCATGCATGCACCTCTTTCCCATGTATTTGACTTATACACTTTCCTAGCAAACACCACCCTCCCATACATGAAAGAACAAGTTGACCACCCCTCTTTGGGAGCCCAAAACCGTCGGCCTATGGTGGGGGGAGGGAGTTCAAATTTTTTTTTTGTGTTACTTATATGCTAGTTTACACTTCATTTTACACATACTTACTTACACCACTTATTTTCTCTCAACTTTTCTCTCTAAATTGTAAGTAACAACTTTATTTTTCTTTCTTCTTTTTCCTTTAAAAATCACCAAGTATCATCATCAATGTACTTGTTTGTGTTTGTTGTTAAAGATCAAGTATCATCACCAAGTTCCATAACTTAGGGTTTAACTTAAGAACACTAGATCTAGACTTTCTAGTCTAGGATCTTCAAGATCTAACTAAGATCTAAGTTCTACAACTTAAGATCTTGTTTATTTAGTTTACATTCAAGTTTATAGCTTAATATTACTATTAGAACTCATGTATGTGTCGGATCTAAGATCTTGATGTAACTTTGGTTCATCAACCTTCTTACAACCCTTAAATGAGTTGTGCTACATATCTTAGACATACACTAGTGTCATTATGGTCAAAACTTGGTAAATATGATGCAAACACATCAACGAGTTGTACACTTGAAGCTACAAGCATCAAGGATGAGAACCGTGATGAACATCAAGCACCAAGAATCCACCAGAGCACTTTGCTTACGGTTTTCTGGCTCTGATCAGGCTACTGCGCTACTGGAAAAGTTTATTTTCAGATTTTTCGGTTCGAGTATATGAATTTTCGTTTAAGACTCATCTTAATCCGACTTACGGTTTAGGATTTATAGCCTTCCGAAAGTCACTACGCCCTTTCAACGTTGTGCTGAAATTCCAGACCTATTCGCACTTAAACTGTCGCCACGGTCAAACGAAGACAGGTTTGGTTCTAAAAATTGGTCAGTGGTTAAAGGACTCATATACGGAGCCATGGCCACTGGTCTCACCTCATTTCAGTTTGTATAAAGGTCGTGGCAGCTTAATGAAGTCAGCCTTTGTTTCGATCTCTATTCTTGATTGAAAACTTACTTTACTTTTTACTTATGTTGTTGAATGATGATGATACATAAGACCTAATTTACATACTTTTAAACCTTTGGGAACGATTTACTGACTTAGTAACTTTTGACTTAGGTTGAGGACCTTTCGGACCAACTACTTGCTTACTTATCTCGTACCGACTTTACTACTTTTCACTGTGAGTTATAGCATCCCTTTTTACTTTAACTATTTTGGGTACTGAGAATACATGTGCTTTTTACTTTTTACATACTAGGCACGAGTACTTAAACTTTATATATGTGTGGGTTATACAACGGTATAAACTTTTCCCTTAGCTCGGTAACGTTTAGTCATTGGTCTTTGAACCGGTGAACGCGAATCTTAGATATGAATCCATAGGGTTTGACATCCCCACTCGGGCTAGTAGTGCTAAAATTTAACGGGTGTTTAATACTTCGTAAACTTACGCACTCGCCAAGTGTACTTTTAGGGGGTGATATTACGTTAAGTTAGTTACTAAGTGCCCACGGTTGAACATATACTTTTCATACTGTTTTGAAATACTGAAATCTCGTGGCCTACCTTACATTACTGTTATACTTAAACTATAGCTCACCAACATTCGTGTTGACGTTTTTAAGCATGTTTTCTCAGGTGCTTAGAGGTTTGATGCTTCCGCTGTAGTAGTCTTGCTGTGTAGACTCCCGCTGCTTTTGTTAGAGATGTCACTGCATGAAACGTTTACCTTGCATTAACAAACTATGTTACTTTTGAACAATTATTTGTAATGACCTTCGGGTCTCGTACTTATGTTAAATGCTTCTATTCGTAGAAGCCTACTATCGATTATAAAACTTTTGATGTTGGTTATGACGTCACCCTTTTTTATGAATGCAAACTTATTTTAAAACAACATATAGTGTTTGACCTTGTAATGATCCTGTTGTTGATGATCCGTACACATTAATTTTGTACGGGGCATCACATTTGGTATCAGAGCATTGGTTGTAGGGAATTAGGTTGCATTAGTGAGTCTAGACCGGACCGAGTAGGATTCACTAATAGGACTAATCTACAACTTGCTACTTTACTTGTTTCTGAGGAACTTGCTGCATGCTGCTGCTTACTTTTACTGCTGTATGTCGTATACTGTTACTTTTTTTCACTACTGCATGCTACTATCTGCTTTCAATTGCATGATACTTCTTTAGGGTTTGTTATTATTGCCATGCTACTTACTGCTATAGATGATCTAGACTGTCGTAGTTACTTTGCCTAATATGTGCTTGCTATATGACTTACTGACATGGAAAAAGTTATTTTTCCTTGTTCAGATGTCGGATATCCCGCCCATCATTATTGACTTGGAGAGCGACTCAGATTCATCTGCCGCCTCGCCTGCTACTACTGCCGACTCACAGATCCCGTCATCGCTATCCTCCAGTGACTCTGGCAATTCATCCTCCGGGGACAGTAGCCACGCACCTGACCTGATGATCATCTCCGACGGAGACAAGGACCCAGAGGAGATTCCAGCTCCACCTAGCCCAGGACTGTGATGACCCAGAAATTTCCGACCAAATTTAAACTTTAATCTTTATATGTTTTCGACACGATAAGCAAAGTTTATAATATTGAATCACGAAATGTTTGAACTATTTCAATATATACATTTAACCTCGACCACTTCCAATGATTCACGAACAAGATAAGATATAAATAGATATATATATATATATATATATATATATATATATATATATATATATATATATATATATATATATATATATATATATATGAATATTATTTATTAACATATAATAATATTAAATCTATTAGTTTAAAAATATGTAATGAGAACTTAACCTATATATATACAAAAACACTATATTGAAAATATATATAATTGGTTTCGAATTCATGTAGTAAACGATTGTGTTGCTCGATGGTTATTTAAACAAGATAAGATATAATAGATATATTAATTTCATTAAGGTAAATATTAATATTAATATTAATATTAATATCAGTATCAATAACACTATTAAAAATATAATACATAATATGTAATCTAATACAGGTAATTTGTTACAATACTATTATCATTTTTATTATTAATATAATTTAAAGTCATTATTATTATTTTTACTACTAACAATTATCATTTATATCATATTAGTGTCATTGTTATTAGTAAAATTATAATTGTAATTAATATAATTATCAAAAGTATTATCATTAATTTGATTACTAAAATTATCATTTTATTTAAAGTTATTATTTTCATCATTCTTATTAGTATGATCATGATATTAATATCATTATTATTTCTATTATTATTATTATTATTATTATTAAAATTAATATTAAGTATTTATGTTTGTATTATTAGTATGTCCTTTCATATATTTAATAAGTTGATATAAATATAGTAGTTATACATATATACAAATAAAGATATATTATATGGATAAATACAGCTATATACTTATTAAATACATGTACAGATTTATGTATAAATACATACACCGTATATACATTTATATAAACACAGAAAATTCTTGATTAGTTGTATAGCACTTTCAAACTGTTGTAAATTGATTCTCAATATCTAAATTCGTACGAATCAAATGTACCAACAAAAGAATGAATCCAAATATCGTTAGCCATCTTTTTCCAAGTTTATTTTTTTATATTTTTTTTTCTGTCCTTGGACTTGAAATTCATTCGATCACATGTTGTATTTACAAGCAAAATATTTAGAGATATTGATAAAAAGTCAGTCGCTTCTTTCACCATCAATTCACAACGAGTTCAAGTTAATCTATTCATTTGCTCTTCTCATCGACCACCAACACCTTTCTTACCATTATCGTGAACAACCTTCCATGCAACTATCTTCATCACCCACAAACACCATATGTAATTATCATCGCCATTCCTTTACTACTACTATACTATTTCTGTTTAACCGTAGCAAGCCATCGCCTCTCACCACCACAACCGCCATAAATTTTTCTGTTATTGCTACGGTTACTGCAGCTGCTGCTACGTGTATCTTTCTTTTCTGATTCTCCGTTGTAAACCACCACTGTAAAACCCCATCACCGAACCCATTTAGCTTGGATGCAATTGCTACTTGTCGCTTGTTTCTGTATTAATCACCATACCACCGAACCTTTATAAAACCTCACGTTCGGCTGTGTGAATGTTTAAATAAGGCTAAAGATGGTGGGAGACTTGATATGATAATTCATTTAAAGTTGCCTTTCTGTTTGATTCGGTTCCTGTGGAGGGCCGAGGCACACACCCATTATCAAATGGAATTGGTTTTTCATGCTCAAATAAAGCTAGTGACAAAGGCAAGTGGAATATTTAAAAAGAATACGTGCCATTATTTTTTTTCTTTCTAGTTTAATCCCACTCTTAACTTATTCCTTGGTTGCCGTTCAATCAATAAAGAATCCAAGAAAAACTAAATTGTTATTTTGCTAACAAGTTGAGTCGTGGGGAATTAAACAAGTACAAGAAGTCAACTAGTTGGTGTATGTGGGACTAGAAAACTACAGGTGACCAACACTTGCCATTAGTGTATGTTACTTTAATTATGGTGCTTCCTTTTCGTTTTCTAGTTTAGTCGACAAACCAAAACCATAAATTTGAATAGGTGGGGCACGTCCAACTTGTTGATCGATTGAATTGGAGATTACAAATGTGGATCCTATGTACCACAATCATATCAAATCTTCACTTGGTCCATTAAACCATTTTAGAATTTGACATAATTTTAGGAGGATTAGCAAATGGGGCCTGTCGAATTAAATTATGAAATAGATGATGCTGAGTAGGTTAATGAATGATAACGATGATGCTTAGGTGACGATTACACATGATAAAGATGATTAAGAATACACGATGATGATGATGGAAGGTGTATAAGAGTAAACAAGGAGAACCAAACGTGTACAGTTACTCGTTTTTTGGATTCAAATGAAATCCTTTTATGTTTGATATTGGGCTTATTTAATATAAATGGGTTGATTAAAGGGATTCCATTTTTAGGACAAAATTATGGATTGGGCCGAGAGTGTGCAGTTGGGCCGAGATATACAGGCTAAATACAAATGGGTTTCGAATTATAACAGAAAGATGGTGTAGCTTGAATGGTTTGATGTTGTGTTGGGGTATCAGGAGGTCGCGGGTTCAAGTCCCGTCTCGGGCAGTTTTCTTTTTTTTTAATGCTTCTAAGCTTTATGAATTCAAGGCCTTTAGTTTGAGGTAGTCTCCTTTTATTTTATTATTATTATTATTATTATTATTATTATTATTATTATTATTATTATTATTATTATTATTATTATTATTATTATTATTATTATTATTATTATTATTATTATCTTTGAACATGTTAATACTATACACTTATTCATATTAAGAAATTGATAAAAGTTGATACAGTAAAGATTATGTAAAAAGATTACAATTATATTAGTACGTGTACGATTATGTATATGATTATGATTTATGATGTTGAAGTTATAACTATAAGTAAGAACTAAACACGAAGATTTTTATGACTATTAATAATATTATTATTACTATTATTATCAGTATTATCATTAGTATTATTTTTATCATTACCAATATTATATATATATATATATATATATATATATATATATATATATATATATATATATATATATATTTTTTTTATTTTTTTTTGTTTTTGTATTATTATAATTAGAATTTTAATAGACGAATGATATTTATATAAAAATATATTTTTATATATATATCCTAACTATACTAATAGTACATATTGATTTAAATAAAAAGTTATTATTATAACATATCAACTAAATTGTATATAACAGATAAACATGTTTAATATAATCATATATATATATATATATATATATATATAAGAATATTAATTATTTAACTAAAATATATAAATAGTTATAATTAAACTATTTATTAATGAAACATACAAGTTATTATGTATATTAATATTAATATATATAAAACTTGTTTAATTGTAATTATATGTGTTAATATATATATATAAATGATATAGGTTCGTGAATTTAAGGCCAACCCTGCATTATTCAGTTTTGTCATATGTATTTTTACTACAAAATACATTAGGTGAGTTTCATTAATCCCTTTTTAAATGTTTTCGTAATATATATTTTGGGACTGAGAATACATGCGTTGCTTTTATAACTGTTTTACGAAATAGACACAAGTACTTAAAACTACATTCTATGGTTGGATTATTAAACCGAATATGCCCCTTTTTATTAAGTCTGGTAATCTAAGAATTAGGGAACAGACACCCTAATTGACGCGGACTCTAAAGATAGATCTATCGGGCCCAACAAGCCCCATCCAAAGTACCGGATGCTTTAGTACTTCGAAATTTATATCATGTCCGAAGGAGGATCCCGGAATAATGGGGATATTCTTATATGCATATTGCGAATGTCGGTTACCAGGTGTTCAATCCATATGAATGATATTTTTGTCTCTATGCATGGGACGTATGTTTATGAGAAATGGAAATATGAAATCTTGTGGTCTATTAAAATTATGAAATGATTATTTATGTTAAACTAATGAACTCACCAACCTTTTGGTTGACACTTTAAAGCATGTTTATTCTCAGGTATGAAAGAAGCCTTCCGCTGTGAAATTGCTCATTTTAAAGATATTACTTGGAGTCATTCATGACATATTTCAAAAGACGTTGCATTCGAGTCGTTGAGTTCATCAAGATTATTATTAAGTCAATTATAGTTAGATATATTATAAAATGGTATGCATGCTGTTAACTTTCGATGAAATGAAAGATTGTTTTTTTTTAAAACGAATGCAATGTTTGTAAAATGTATCATATAGAGGTCAAGTACCTCGCGATGTAATCAACTGTTGTGAATCGTTTATAATCGATATGGACTTTGTCCGGATGGATTAGGACGAGTCTTCATAGTTGGTATCAGAGCGGTGGTCTTAGCGAACCAGGTCTTGCATTAGTTTGTCTAACTGATAGCCGTTAGGATGCATTAGTGAGTCTGGACTCCGAGCGTGTCTGCATGTCAAAAGTTTTGCTTATCATTTTGTGTCAAAAATTACCTGCTTAACATTTTTAGAAAATCACTTGCTTATCATTCTTAGTCTAGACACATTTTACTGCATTGACTGCATGAATAGTGTATAGACAAAATTCATATCTTAGCGTATCTGCTACTTCAAATCTTAGCGTATCTGTTACTGTAACTTTGCCTGACAACCTTCGTAGATTCCTCCGTAACTTATGGAATTTTAGTATTATATATGCATATATAAATTATGTATTGCAGGGCACTAATCTACATCCTATAATCTATTTCTTATCGACAATCCTTTATCTGATCATACGAGATGAATCCTGCAACCAGTTCGAGTCCCTCAGATTCCGATAGCTATTCCGATAGTTATTCCGACATAGATGTTCACCTAAGCTTCGAAAACAGCGTCATCGGCATGAATCAACCAATCAGCCAATATCGATTCATCTGATGGGTTCGTAGTTGACTTAATTAACGGAAACGCGCAGAAGGCAATCCCTTCCACCAATCGAATTCACCTCTTGATAATGAACCTGAAGCGTTTACCGGTGAACCTGTTCGAGACATCATTTTCAGTCTCATTTCCAGGGTAACTCGACAAGATTATATTCTATCCACAATTCTGAACCTTATTCATCCGCTCGTTCCAATTGGCAATCATCCCGAAGTAATATAAGAAGTCAACGAACTTCGCGCTCTAGTAATCAATTTGGAGAATATGGTGCAAAATGTACCAGCTTCAGCAACATTACCAGCACCAACATCAATACCAGTACCACCAACAACTCAAGTTCACATCATACACCTCAACATCTAATTATGTACCTCGAGTTTAATCATCAATCTGCGAATCGTTCTACATCATTGATCTTCGTTCGACATGACGATTATGTAATCTTCAATGTTTTAGAGATTATATATTCTAGTTCTAACGGTAAATCAAATGAGATTAATATTATATTAACTCATTAAATCTATGAGTACATCTGAAGAAAATATATATGTAAGTATATTTTCATAAAGATTGTAATTAAAAATTCTTTCGTATAAACTGTTAGTGGTGAAAATATTTTAACGGGTAGGTAATACCCGAGGAATATTTAGATTTCACTTTAATAAGTTATACTGTTCATTCTTCGAATCTGATTCAACATCCATTTACTATTCTGCTTACATCCACCGATATACAAATCCGTTCACCGCAGAATAACCATTCTCATTCAATTTTATATTTGGATTTTGACCTATCAGAATCCAACAAGTGGCATAATGAAGAAAACATGTGACAAAATAAAATTTGTTAGAAATAAACAAATTAACTATGAGAAACTTTGTTAAGAATCCACGCTAACAAAATCCTAGCTAACTGTTCCTAGCTAACTGTTAATTCCTTATTGTACATTTAATTATCGCAATTTATTTTTATCACAATTTTATTCTCGCAATTTTATTTATTGTCATTTACATTCTGTTATTTACTTTACGCACTTTATTTATCGTCATTTAATTTCTGTTATTTATTTTACGCACTTTAAACATCGGGACACGTATACAAGATTTTGACATATCATATCGACGCATCTATATATATTATTTGGAAATCACCATAGACACTCTATATGCAGTAATGATCGAGTTCTCTATACAGGGTTGAGGTTGATTCTATAATAATATATATACTTTGAGTTGTGATCGAGTCTGAGACATGTACACGGGTCACGATACGTATTAATTCGAATATTATAAACTATATATGAATTATTGAATTGCTAACTGTGGACTATCAATTATGGACTATCAACATTGGACAATTAAAATGAATTAAAATATTGACTATAACATATGAAACTAAACAATTCTTCAAGTTTGCCACTTGATTTCATCTTAAACCTCGTTTGTATCTTGATGATTACAATCTGCGTTCAAACCTTTCATGATTCTTGAAAACACCTCAATCGATAGGATGAATCAACAGCACTTCATCTACGGAAGGAAAGATTTATGCATATAGTTATGCACCTGAGAAACTCTCGGCAACTGGGTAAAAGTTTAACACGTAGCCGCGTCAGATCCTTTGGCATTTATTAGCAAAAATAACTTTGCGATCCCTTTTCAAAGTAGCAAATTTTGTCACAGCTTCAGCAAATCAACTTTGACTTTTCGTTCAAAACAACCTTATTATCACCTTGATTTATATGTATGCTCTTTTATTGTTACCGGGAAACCTTTTATATTCCACCATATTATCGTCAGCGTTTAATCATCTAAAAACACAATTCTCTTGAAATCACCTCGGATCGATAACCAATGATTCAGATATGGTAGCAGTAAATGTAGAGGAATCGACAATCAGTACTTTGAAAACTCACAGCATATCTACATCAACAGTTATATGTATAAAATTTATCTCTTAGAATAATGATCTTCCATTCTGAAATTTTGAAAAGGCACCCAGTTTACGAATTGATACTCTGAATGTTGAAAAAGCTGAATGAAGCAGCAGAAACTGTAGGCAACCGTAAATGACCTTAGTCGTTGGAAGTTTGATAATAAAGAATAATATGTTGAAAAAGCTCAGAAATGTTGGAACTGGAAAACGGATAGAGTTAACCAGGAAGGAGACCAAGGACCAATACAAGAACCATACCTTATATTCAAAGAATCCAGATAATTCTGGATCCGTTGAAATCTTTAGAGAATATCTTGCTCCGAAGTCATGTTAAAATCTTACGAAAAATCTTTCTCCATCAACTATTGAACTTAGAAATTCCAAAATATCATCATCAATATCTTCGATATTTCTGAGGATATCTTCATAAATATTCTCGTCCGAAATTATATACCTCTTCGTGCTTCCTGTGTATCATTATATTGGAAATATTCAATAGAAAATTTAGTACCGAAAAGCGGATTATGCGAAACTATGAAGGAAGCCGTGGACAAATCACAAGGAATAAGTTTGACTTCAAAGAATCTAAATGATTCTGTTTCTGATGAAATCTTTAGCGAATACCTTGCTTCCGAATCTAAACCCTTACGGATAAATATTCTTCATCATCCATCGATATTAGAAATTCCAAGATATCATCGTATATCCATTTATAAATATCCTCCATATTTCTGAAGATATTTTCATAACTGTTCTTAGCTGAAATCATTAATCCCTTCGTGCTATCAGTGTTACATCATATATAAACTGTTAGTTTCTATATTCTGTAAACTTTCGAGCTTAAAATATGAATGTTATTGAAGTAATGTTGGGAACTGATGCATGAGTTAGTATAATATAATGACACTTGATCAACGTGATTATATTATAGTAAGTCATGCTGAGTTCTAATGAGATGTGATGATTCACAGATCATAACGTCATCACGTGCCATGTTACATAACTCTTTCATTCTGCGTAACTTCTGAACATATCAAAAATAAATATTCTTGATAGTTCTATACACAGTGATTCTGATAATTTGACAAATCAAATCGTGCTAATACCTTCTTTCTTATTTAAAACATGATGTTTATCCGAAATTCCATACCTACGATTTCCGAACCATTATTCGCTTGACTTGAAGTTAGGAAGGAGAGACAAGAGTATGGAACTCTTGAATATAAAAGAAAATATAAAGCTCGACAACAACACATAAATTACAAACGGTGCTTATCAATATGTATTGCCACGTAAAGGCAAGAGAGAATTAAAATTACTATAGCCCCAAGGTAATAGTAGAAGTGAATGAATTCTTCTGGCGTCAGATGAAAGAGAAGAATGATAGATATGAAAGTTAAGAGTATATCAAGGAACATGACGGGATGGAGCATATTGAAGAATGCTTTAAAGTATGAATTGAGAGAGAAAGAATAGAAGGTGTGAGTTGTAAGGAAACGACCGGGGTGAATTTATAGTAAATATCCGACAGAGCAATCAGAACAGATGATCGCATTTAAAGCGGATCCTAATTTCATTGATTGCTGAAGAATCAAATCTTATTACGAAGATTTTCTTCAAACCTCTTGAACTTGGAAATAAATTCCATCTACGTCAAAAGATATGACGAATCTATACCTACTCATTTCACCCTTTGGTGATAGCTTCACTCGTACTCTTCACAAAATCAAACGGTTTTATCCATATTACTCAATGATGATAAAACTCTATTTATCAACTCATATTTGTCATGAAAACCTTCTTACTGTTATCCATGACGACCTCTATCAAATTTCGGGGACGAAATTTCTTTAACGGGTAGGTACTGTGATGACCCGGAAATTTTCGACCAAATTTAAACATTAATCTTTATATGTTTCTGACACGATAAGCAAAGTTTATAATATTGAATCACGAAATGTTTGAACTATTTCAATATATGCATTTAACCTCGACCACTTCCAACGATTCACGAACAAGATAAGATATAAATAGATATATATATATATATATATATATATATATATATATATATATATATATATATATATATATATATATATATATATATATATATATATATATATATATATATGAATATTATTTATTAACATATAATAATATTAAATCTATTAGTTTAAAAATATGTAATGAGAACTTAACCTATATATATACAAAAACACTATATTGAAAATATATATAATTGGTTTCGAATTCATGTAGTAAACGATTGTGTCGCTCGATGGTTATTTAAACAAGATAAGATATAATAGATATATTAATTTCATTAAGGTAAATATTAATATTAATATTAATATCAGTATCAATAACACTATTAAAAATATAATACATAATATGTAATCTAATACAGGTAATTTGTTACAATACTATTATCATTTTTATTATTAATATAATTTAAAGTCATTATTATTATTTTTACTACTAACAATTATCATTTATATCATATTAGTGTCATTGTTATTAGTAAAATTATAATTGTAATTAATATAATTATCAAAAGTATTATCATTAATTTGATTACTAAAATTATCATTTTATTTAAAGTTATTATTTTCATCATTCTTATTAGTATGATCATGATATTAATATCATTATTATTTCTATTATTATTATTATTATTGGTTTTATTATTATTATTATTATTATTAAAATTAATATTAAGTATTTATGTTTGTATTATTAGTATGTCCTTTCATATATTTAATAAGTTGATATAAATATAGTAGTTATACATATATACAAATAAAGATATATTATATGGATAAATACAGCTATATACTTATTAAATACATGTACAGATTTATGTATAAATACATACACCGTATATACATTTATATAAACACAGAAAATTCTTGATTAGTTGTATAGCACTTTCAAACTGTTGTAAATTGATTCTCAATATCTAAATTCGTACGAATCAAATGTACCAACAAAAGAATGAATCCAAATATCGTTAGCCATCTTTTTCCAAGTTTATTTTTTTATATTTTTTTTTTCTGTCCTTGGACTTGAAATTCATTCGATCACATGCTGTATTTACAAGCAAAATATTTAGAGATATTGATAAAAAGTCAGTCGCTTCTTTCACCATCAATTCACAACGAGTTCAAGTTAATCTATTCATTTGCTCTTCTCATCGACCACCAACACCTTTCTTACCATTATCGTGAACAACCTTCCATGCAACTATCTTCATCACCCACAAACACCATATGTAATTATCATCGCCATTCCTTTACTACTACTATACTATTTCTGTTTAACCGTAGCAAGCCATCGCCTCTCACCACCACAACCGCCATAAATTTTTCTGTTATTGCTACGGTTACTGCAGCTGCTGCTACGTGTATCTTTCTTTTCTGATTCTCCGTTGTAAACCACCACTGTAAAACCCCATCACCGAACCCATTTAGCTTAGATGCAACTGCTACTTGTCGCTTGTTTCTGTATTAATCACCATACCACCGAACCTTTATAAAACCTCACGTTCGGCTGTGTGAATGTTTAAATAAGGCTAAAGATGGTGGGAGACTTGATATGATAATTCACTTAAAGTTGCCTTTCTGTTTGATTCGGTTCCTGTGGAGGGCCGAGGCACACACCCATTATCAAATGGAATTGGTTTTTCATGCTCAAATAAAGTTAGTGACAAAGGCAAGTGGAATATTTAAAAAGAATACGTGCCATTATTTTTTTTCTTTCTAGTTTAATCCCACTCTTAACTTATTCCTTGGTTGCCGTTCAATCAATAAAGAATCCAAGAAAAACTAAATTGTTATTTTGCTAACAAGTTGAGTCGTGGGGAATTAAACAAGTACAAGAAGTCAACTAGTTGGTGTATGTGGGACTAGAAAACTACAGGTGACCAACACTTGCCATTAGTGTATGTTACTTTAATTATGGTGCTTCCTTTTCGTTTTCTAGTTTAGTCGACAAACCAAAACCATAAATTTGAATAGGTGGGGCACGTCCAACTTGTTGATCGATTGAATTGGAGATTACAAATGTGGATCCTATGTACCACAATCATATCAAATCTTCACTTGGTCCATTAAACCATTTTAGAATTTGACATAATTTTAGGAGGATTAGCAAATGGGGCCTGTCGAATTAAATTATGAAATAGATGATGCTGAGTAGGTTAATGAATGATAACGATGATGCTTAGGTGACGATTACACATGATAAAGATGATTAGGAATACACGATGATGATGATGGAAGGTGTATAAGAGTAAACAATGAGAACCAAACGTGTACAGTTACTCGTTTTTAGGATTCAAATGAAATCCTTTTATGTTTGATATTGGGCTTATTTAATATAAATGGGTTGATTAAAGGGATTCCATTTTTAGGACAAAATTATGCATTGGGCCGAGAGTGTGCAGTTGGGCCGAGATATACAGGCTAAATACAAATGGGTTTCGAATTATAACAGAAAGACAGTGTAGCTTGAATGGTTTGATGTTGTGTTGGGGTATCAGGAGGTCGCGGGTTCGAGTCCCATCTCAGGCAGTTTTCTTTTTTTTTTTTTTAATGCTTCTAAGCTTTATGAATTCAAGGCCTTTAGTTTGAGGTAGTCTCCTTTTATTTTATTATTATTATTATTATTATTATTATTATTATTATTATTATTATTATTATTATTATTATTATCTTTGAACATGTTAATACTATACACTTATTCATATTAAGAAATTGATAAAAGTTGATACAGTAAAGATTATGTAAAAAGATTACAATTATATTAGTACGTGTACGATTATGTATATGATTATGATTTATGATGTTGAAGTTATAACTATAAGTAAGAACTAAACACGAAGATTTTTATGACTATTAATAATATTATTATTACTATTATTATCAGTATTATCATTAGTATTATTTTTATCATTACCAATATTATATATATATATATATATATATATATATATATATATATATATATATATATATATATATATATATATATATATTTGTTTTTTTGTTTTTGTATTATTATAATTAGAATTTTAATAGACGAATGATATTTATATAAAAATATATTTTTATATATATATCCTAACTATACTAATAGTACATATTGATTTAAATAAAAAGTTATTATTATAACATATCAACTAAATTGTATATAACAGATAAACATATTTAATATAATCATATATATATATATATATATATATATATATATATATATATATATATATATATATATATATAAGAATATTAATTATTTAACTAAAATATATAAATAGTTATAATTAAACTATTTATTAATGAAACATACAAGTTATTATGTATATTAATATTAATATATATAAAACTTGTTTAATTGTAATTGTATGTGTTAATATATATATATAAATGATATAGGTTCGTGAATTCAAGGCCAACCCTGCATTATTCAGTTTTGTCATATGTATTTTTACTACAAAATACATTAGGTGAGTTTCATTAATTCCTTTTTAAATGTTTTCGTAATATATATTTTGGGACTGAGAATACATGCGTTGCTTTTATAACTGTTTTACGAAATAGACACAAGTACTTAAAACTACATTCTATGGTTGGATTATTAAACCGAATATGCCCCTTTTTATTAAGTCTGGTAATCTAAGAATTAGGGAACAGACACCCTAATTGACGCGAACTCTAAAGATAGATCTATCGGGCCCAACAAGCCCCATCCAAAGTACCGGATGCTTTAGTACTTCGAAATTTATATCATGTCCGAAGGAGGATCCCGGAATGATGGGGTTATTCTTATATGCATATTGTGAATGTCGGTTACCAGGTGTTCAATCCATATGAATGATATTTTTGTCTCTATGCATGGGACGTATGTTTATGAGAAATGGAAATATGAAATCTTGTGGTCTATTAAAATTATGAAATGATTATTTATGTTAAACTAATGAACTCACCAACCTTTTGGTTGACACTTTAAAGCATGTTTATTCTCAGGTATGAAAGAAGCCTTCCGCTGTGAAATTTCTCATTTTAAAGATATTACTTGGAGTCATTCATGACATATTTCAAAAGACGTTGCATTCGAGTCGTTGAGTTCATCAAGATTATTATTAAGTCAATTATAGTTAGATATATTATAAAATGGTATGCATGCTGTTAACTTTCGATGAAATGAAAGATTGTTTTTTTTAAAAACGAATGCAATGTTTGTAAAATGTATCATATAGAGGTCAAGTACCTCGCGATGTAATCAACTGTTGTGAATCGTTTATAATCGATATGGACTTCATCCGGATGGATTAGGATGGGTCTTCACAAGGACTCCCGGAGCCACAACACCATTCCGGCGGTGCTGTGATTCCTGGGGGAAATGAGGACGGTCCTTTTCGTAATGAGCGAGGACATTGGGTCAGACGCCTTGCTAATGGACTTATCGTGCTGATTTCGCCTAGCAGATATCGACTGATGACCACCGGTCGAGCAGATCTACCCTCAGATGATTCAGACGACTCATCATCTGATGACTTCAGCGAAGAGGATTCCGACGAGGACCCTGAGGAGACACCCGTGCAGCCGCCCTCTACCCCGTCGAAGAAGCGGTATCGTTTTGATGGTACTGTTATTCCGAGGGTTAATGGAGGTAGACCGTTCATGGACGCACGCAGACAGTTGGTTAGGGTTACCGCCCGTAAGCGGGTTATGCCTTACCCTGCCAATCCATTCGTGCGTAAGGCTTCCCGTTACGCATCGTCTACTTCTAGTGCTGGACCGTCTGCACCACCAGCATCATCTGCACCACCATCTCCACCAGCTCCGCCTGTACCATCTGCACCGCCTGCCCCACCAGCATCCCCCGTCGTCGAGGAACTGACGAGGGAAGTGCATATCCTCCGTGCTCGGGTAACTGAGCTCGAGGACCAGGTGTCCCACATGATGGACATCCTTTACCCACCGTCACCATAGGGCTATTGTACTAGATTTCATTATGTAATCCCATTTGTAGTTTCATGTTTTACTCATGTATTGTACGAACCGTATGCGGATGTATGCAACTTTCTTATTTAATGAATAGAACTTTGTGTTGTTTAATTTCTTTACGGTGTTCTATTTACGTTACTATATGATGATTTTGTGGTATCTGTATCTAGTTGCATTACTTAATTAGCATGTGTTGTGTTGATTCCATGCTGGTTACCATATACCGTATTACTATTTATTGAATGCTGAATTTTGACTTAAGTCGAAATTTTTGCTTCGAAGATCAATGGCAAACGGAAGATCAACGCCCACAGCAGCACAGATTTAGGAGATGATAACTGAATGAGTAGCCGCAACAATTGCGAATGTCAACCCCTAAGCTCCACCGGTTAACCAGCACAATCATAACGGGTGTACCTATAACGAATTTCAAAGCTGCAAGCCCCACAATTTCAGTGGTACTGAGGGGCCAGTTGGACTGACAAGATGGTTTGAGAAATTGGAAGCTATGTTCCGTGTGAGCAACTGCTCAGAAATGAACAAGACTAAGTATGCCTCCTGTACACTGTCGGACGGCGCTTTAACCTGGTAGAACACACTTGCTCAGGCTAAGGGTATTGACGAGGCTTATGCTACACCGTGGGAGGAATTTAAGGGGGCTATGATCCAAGAATACTGCCCTAGAACAGAGATTCAGAAAATGGAAGCTGAGTTTTGAGAGTTGAAGGTTGTGGGAACCGATCTTGACGGTTATAACCGAAGGTACTTGGAACTAGCTTTGATGTGACCCACGATGGTTACCCCAGAATTTAAACGAATGGAACGGTATTTGTGGGGACTTCCCAAGTCCATCCAGGGAAATGTCACCTCTTCGAAACCAGCTGATGTCCCGGAAGCTATGCGCATGGAGCACATCCTGATGAACCAAATTACTAGTAAAGAACCAGAAAAGGGAAAATCAGAATTGGGAGCTAGTAATGAGAAATGTAAGTGAGACAGCAACAAGGGAAGGGTCTTTGATCAAAACCCAGCTAAGAGGCATGAAAGTTTCAAGGGGAACAACGACGGGAGGAACCCCAACCCGAACCCTAGCTCAAACCCTAACTACAAGGGTAGTCTCCCGCAGTACAAGAGATGCTACAAGCATCATACCGAGTACTGCAACGTGGTCTGTGAAAAGTGTAAAAGGACTGTGCATATTGGCAAAGACTGCAAGATCACCACCCCAACTGGGAATACAAACCCTACTGGACCAAGAAAATGCTATGAGTGTGGACAACAGGGCCACTTCAGGAATGAATGTCCCAACAAGAGAAAGGACGGCGGGCCAGCGCGTGGAAGAGCTTTCAACATAAACGCAAAGGATGCCCGTGAGAACCCCGACTTGGTTACAGGTATATTCACTATCAATAATCTATTAGCTTCTGTCCTATTTGATACTGGTGCCGATAGGAGTTATGTATGTAGACGTTTTTGCTCTAAGATAAATTGGTCGTTAGTTCCTTTAAAGGAGAGTATGCTTGTTGAAGTAGCCAATGGAAAACTTGAGAAAGTTGACCAAATTAGCCGAGGAGGTATTATCAACATAGCTGGTGTGGATTTCAAGATTGACTTGATACCCATCAAATTGGGAAGTTTTGATGTGATCGTCAGTATGGACTGGTTGACCAAGGTAAGGGCCGACATTGTCTGTGGAGATAAAGCTATTCGTATACCACACGGAGATGGTGAGCCACTGATTATTTACGGAGAGAGATGTAACTAGAAGCTGAACCTCATTAGTTGCATGAAAGCACAAAAGATCATGAAGAAAGGACGTCTTCCTATTTTAGCACATGTGAAAACATTAGAAACTGAGGTGAAGAGCGTTGATGATGTACGAATTGTGAACGAATTTCCCGATGTATTTCCGGAAGAATTACCTGGATTACCGCCATCGAGAGCAGTGGAGTTTCAGATCGATTTAGTGCCAATAGCTGCACCTGTAGCTCACGCACCTTATCGACTCGCACCTTCCGAAATGCAAGAGTTGCAGAGTCAACTATAATGAGACGACCCGTCCTAATCCATCTGGACGAATACATTACATTTGGTTACATCGTGAGGTACTTGACCACTATATGATACATTTTACAAACATTGCATTCGTTTTAAAAAAGACAAACTTTCATTTCATCGAAAGTTGACGGCATGCATACCATTTCATAATATATCCAACTATAATTAACTTAATAATAATCTTGATGAACTCAACGACTCGAATGTAACGTCTTTTGAAATATGTCATGAATAACTCCAAGTAATGTCTCTAAAATGAGCAAATGCACAGCGAAAAATTTCTTTCATACCTGAGAATAAACATGCTTTCAAGTGTCAACCAAAAGGTTGGTGAGTTCATTAGTTTATCATAAACAATCATTTCCATTAATTTAATAGATCACAAGATTTTCATTTCATTTCTCATAAATATCATGCATCTGCATAAAAATCATTCATATGGATTGAACACCCGGTAACCGACATTAACAAAATGCATCATATATAAATATCGAAGTACTAAAGAAGTTCAAATTCTCTGACTGGGGCGTGTCAAAGCCCATAGATCTATCTTTAGAATTCGCGTCAATTGGTGGCAATTATAATAAACACCAATTCTTAGGCTACCAAATTCAACAAGGATGATATCTGGTATAACAATTCAACTATAAAATATAGTTTCGATTACTTGTGTCTATTTCGTAAAACATTTATAAAAAACAGCGCATGTATTCTCAGTCCCAAAAATATATATATTGCAAAAGCATTTAAAAGGGAGTAATAAAACTCACAATCCAATATTTTGTAGTAAAAATATTCATACGACGAAACTGAACAATGCATCATTTAAATACCGATATCATCTATTTCGGCCCACGATACAATTTAGAAGCCCAACTAAATGAGGATATCAGCCCAATAAAATACACAAACTAAACCCATTTATTCTCGGTTGCTAAACAAAATAAAAATTCGTTTTCCTTGGATTCCTTATCAATTGAAGTACAAACAAGAAATGAGCTGGAATGGGGTTTTGTAATTTCATAAACTTCTCTTAAATAAAAAAAATTGAACATCCTAGTTGCTATTGTCGGCCATCATCAAGCTTTATTTATTCCACATATTTTATCTAGTACACCGTATTATTCTATATCTATTCCCATTATCACCTGCTTTACACAAATCATCATCATTATAATTGAATAAAAAAAATCGGTGTCCACTCTCCTAATTTAAATAATACCCGTAACATAAATTTTTAAATCAAATGGGTTCTAATGTTAAAAGAGTGTCGGCTATAAAGGAAAAGAAAAAGGGACGTGAAATTAATCATTCTCGTGTATAATACTTATCACAGAATATGAATCATACGGCAGCAATAAAGATTGATGAAAGGTGTCAGTTGTGATGGGTTTAAGGTGATAGTCGATGGTTTTACGATGGTGTTTCTTGGGTTCATAAAGATGATGGTGATAAAAAGGTGATGGGTCTAGATGGTACTCGGTGGTACATCAAACAACAAACAAGATGGTTTTCAATGGGTTAATGAATATATTCGATTTGGGTCTGTTTTGAGTAGTTTGTGTGGGTGAGATTAAGATCAAATATTGGCTAAAGTAATCTGGGTATTAACCTGGTTTTCATGATGGAGTTATGATTATCGAAAATGATAGTGAATGGTTGTAGAGTGTCGTTTCAAGAAAAGGAGGATGAGAGTGGTTTGTAATTGTGAAATGATGTTGGTTGTTGGAAGATCGAACAGAAATATAAAATGATGGCGGTTTATGATTGAAGTTTTAAGGTGGTGTTTGATTGTTAATCGGAATCAAAACGGAAATAGCTATAAGTCTTCATGAGTTTCAGAGGAGAGAGATTAATAAGAGATGGTGGTTGTACGTGTTCGATCAAGAAAACAAGAAACAAATTGTGCAAAAGCTCGACGGTTTGTGAGCCAAGAACGGTGACTAGTCTGTAGTGGTGATCTTGAGCAAAACAAAATAGATAGGTGGCGGTTTTAGGAGTGTCCAGTAGGTGTTTTCTGCTCATGATATAACCAGAAGAAGAAATAGGAAAACAGTTTGGCCGATGGTTTAAGGTGGCGAATGGATTGGAAACAAGGTGTGTGGTGATGATTAAATGGGTGTTGGTGGTTTTGAGTTGTGAAAGTGGTGACGGTTCTATTGCTGGTGAGTTGTGATGATTCAAAAAGAAATAGAAAATAATACCTTGAGATGATGATGAAGATGGCTCGTGTTGATGGGAGATGATCAAGGTGATGACTGGTTGGTGGATCACGATGGCTTTCATTTTTATGTTGATGAAGGTGAAGACCATGGCCTATAGTGTGCAACCGTAGAAAGAAACAAGGATGGTGTTTGAGTCTTGGGTTCATGAATAAGTTCATAAGAAAGAAGGAGAAGTAAGAGAAAGAATAAAGTTGGTGATGAGGTGTCGTCTGATTGTTAATCAATGAAAGAATGATCGGTTGTTATATTATTGAGTGGTATTGACAGAAAAATCTATTAAAAGGATACAAACAAAATAGAATAAAATCAGATTAGGATGGGTAACAAATCGTACGATTATAACTGTTATTGATTAGTATCAATTTCAAACAAGAATCCAGAATTAGGTAAAGGTTTGAAAGGAATATGCCAACGGATTCTGCTTCAAAAATCATTTTTGCGATTTTATATGAATGATTTTTAATAATTAATAATTATAATTATATTAATAAAAATCAAAATACTACTAATAATAATAATAATAATAATAATAATAATAATAATAATAATAATAATAATAATAATAATAATAATAATAATATTAATAATTATTAATAATAATAATATGAGTAATAATAATAATAAGTCATGATAATAATAATTTTAGTGAAATATATAACAATTATAATAGTAATACTAATTATATTGTTATTAATAATAATATTAGTAATAATAATATATAACAATTTTCTTGACTATATATACATATATATATATATATATATATATATATATATATATATATATATATATATATATATATATATATATATATATATATATATATATATATATATATATTGTTAAAAATAATATTATTAATAATAATGTAACAAATCAAATTTATCAACTTTTACATCTATATTTTATATGATAATATTAATACTACTGATATTGATATTAATATTATTATTTATGTTAATGATAATAAGAAAACTAATAATAAGAATTTTAATATATTAAATTTTAACTTGTAATTACATATATTTATTTTATATACTATTAATTTCATAATATTAAATGTTTACATAATACATATTATATATTTAATATTTATACATTTTAACGTTATATATATAGTATTAATTATGTATATAATTTATATATATATATATATATATATATATATATATATTTACAATTAAAGGTTCGTGAATCGTCGGGAATAGTCAAAGGTCAAAAGAATTCATGTAAACTGTTCCACAAATTGAGACTTAATTAAATAGACTTTGCTTATCGTGTCGAGATCATATTAAATTAAGTTAAAATTTGGTCAAAATTTTCCGGATCGTCACAGTACCTACCCGTTAAAGAATTTTCGTCCCGAAATTTGATCGAGGTTGTCATGGCTAACACTAAAAATGTTTTCATGACGATTATGAGTTGGTAAATAGTGTTTTATCAATATTGGGTAATATTGATAAAATTATTCGATTATTCGAAGAGTACGAATGAAGCTATCACGAAAGAGTGGAATGAATTAAATGGAGGTTCGTCTTAACTTTTGACGTAGTCACTGTTGAATCCCGGAATTCAAGGAATTTTAAAGAAAATCTTCAAAATCTAAAAGATTTGATTCTTTGGTGAATAAGGAAATAAAGATCTCTATAATTAAATACGGTGATCTGCTTCGATTACTTTGTCTGATATTTCCATTATATATTAAACCTTTTCCATTCCATAACTTTCACCATTCCTATACTTTCTTTCTTAGTTCATACATCCAAAAGATTGTGAAAATGCTTAATCCCGTTCTAATCTTGATATTTTTCCTAATTAACATTTCTGTCATCCTTCTTTTTAAGCTTCCACTAGAAAAATCTGTTTACTCCTACTATTACCTTGGGGTGATACTATTCTTAATTCTACCGTGTCTTTATATTGCTATTCGTATTAATATCCACTGTTTGTAACCTCCGTGTTGCTATTGGGCTTCATATTTTCTCTTATATTTTGGAGCTCTTTGCCTTTTTATTCTCCTCTCGACCTATAGTAAATCGAGTAATGGTCCAGAATTCGTAAGTATGGAGTTTCGAATGAACTTAATGTTCTAAACAAGATAGAATGTAAAAACAGCGCATGTATTCTCAGTCCCAAAAATATATATATTGCAAAATCATTTAAAAAGGGAGTAATGAAACTCACAATCCAATATTTTGTAGTAAAAATATTCATACAACGAAACTGAACAATGCAGGGTTGGCCTTGGATTCACGAACCTATACCATTTATATATATTAACACATATAATCGGAATCGAACAGACTGATATATTATATTTTTAGTTATATGTTATATATATATTTATTTTGTAAACTTATTAATATTTATACACATAATTATATTAATCTATATATATTTGTAATTGGTATTATATCAAAAATCAATAATTTGCTATATGTAATATTAATATAGTTATGTAATATGTATTTTTAATGTACAAAATATTTATTTATTAGAATGATAGTTTTAAAATTGATAATTTTTAATAGTCATGATAATTATAATACTTATACTTATAATGATAATAATGTTAATAGTAATAATAATACTCATCTTTAATAATAATAATATGTGATAATAACTATATCAATAATAATAATAATAATAATAATAATAATAATAATAATAATAATAATAATAATAATAGTAATAATAATAATAATAATAATAATAATAATAATAATAATAATAATAATAATAATAATAATAATAATAATAATAATAATAATAATAATAATAATAATAATAATAATGAGAAATAAGTAAACTACCTCATAGAAGTAGTTCTTAAAAAAAATGCCCAAGTCGGGGTTTGAACCCGCGACATTCCGCTAACCCGATAACTCCCTTAACCATTCGTCCGTTTCTGTTTTAATACTCCTCTTATTTATTTTTAACCCGACGTTATGTTTTTTTTTTCTTCTTCCTCTTCTTTATCATCAAATAATCGCTTACAATATCATTATAATACCATCATAATTTTTCGCCATTCATCATATCATCCTATTATCATAATCTTAATCTAACATCATTATAATTTTATCATTATTACCATTCTTAAACATCTTTTAACAGCATCATTTAAATACCCATATCATCTATTTCGGCCCACGATACAATTTAGAAGCCCAACTAAATGAGGATATCAGCCCAATCCAATACACAAACTAAACCCATTTATTCTCGGTTGCTAAACAAAATAAAAATTCGTTTTCCTTGGATTCCTTATCAATTGAAGTACAAATAAGAAATGAGCTGGAATGGGGTTCTGTAATTTCGTAAACTTCTCTTAAATAAAAAAAATTGAACATCCTAGTTGCTATTGTCGGCCATCATCAAGCTTTATTTATTCCACATATTTTATCTAGTAGACCGTATTATTCTATATCTATTCCCATTATCACATGCTGTACATAAATCATCATCATTATAATTGAATAAAAAAATTGGTGTCCACTCTCCTAATTTAAATAATACCCGTAACATAAATTTTTAAATCAAATGGGTTCCAATGTTAAAAGAGTGTCGGCTATAAAGGAAAAGAAAAAGGGACGTTAACTTAATCATTCTCGTGTATAATACTTATCACAGAATATGAATCATACGGTAGCAATAAAGATTGATGAAAGGTGTCGGTTGTGATGGGTTTAAGGTGATAGTTGATGGTTTCACGATGGTGTTTCTTGGGTTCACAAAGATGATGGTGATAAAAAGGTGATGGGTCTAGATGGTACTCGGTGGTACATCAAACAACAAACAAGATGGTTTTCAATGGGTTAATGAATATAGCCGATTTGGGTCTGTTTCGAGTAGTTTGTGTTGGTGAGATTAAGATCGAATAGTGGCTATAGTAATCTGGGTATTAACTGAAATGTCCCGTTCTTATTGATTAAAAACGTTCCATATTAATTGATTTCGTTGCGAGGTTTTGACCTCTATATGAGACGTTTTTCAAAGACTGCATTCATTTTTAAAACAAACCATAACCTTTATTTCATAAATAAAGGTTTAAAAAGCTTTACGTAGATTATCAAATAATGATAATCTAAAATATCCTGTTTACACACGACCATTACATAATGGTTTACAATACAAATATGTTACATCGAAATCAGTTTCTTGAATGCAGTTTTTACACAATATCATACAAACATGGACTCCAAATCTTGTCCTTATTTTAGTATGCAACAGCGGAAGCTCTTAATATTCACCTGAGAATAAACATGCTTTAAACGTCAACAAAAATGTTGGTGAGTTATAGGTTTAACCTATATATATCAAATCGTAACAATAGACCACAAGATTTCATATTTCAATACACATCCCATACATAGAGATAAAAATCATTCATATGGTGAACACCTGGTAATCGACAATAACACGATGCATATATAAGAATATCCCCATCATTCCGGGACACCCTTCGGATATGATATAAATTTCGAAGTACTAAAGCATCCGGTACTTTGGATGGGGTTTGTTAGGCCCAATAGATCTATCTTTAGGATTCGCGTCAATTAGGGTGTCTGTTCCCTAATTCTTAGATTACCAGACTTAATAAAAAGGGGCATATTCGATTTCGATAATTCAACCATAGAATGTAGTTTCACGTACTTGTGTCTATTTTGTAAATCATTTATAAAACCTGCATGTATTCTCATCCCAAAAATATTAGATTTTAAAAGTGGGACTATAACTCACTTTCACTGATTTTTACTTCGTCGGGAAGTAAGACTTGGCCACTGGTTGATTCACGAACCTATAACAATATATACATATATATCAAAGTATGTTCAAAATATATTTACAACACTTTTAATATATTTTGATGTTTTAAGTTTATTAAGTCAGCTGTCCTCGTTAGTAACCTACAACTAGTTGTCCACAGTTAGATGTACAGAAATAAATTGATAAATATTATCTTGAATCAATCCACGACCCAGTGTATACGTATCTCAGTATTGATTACAACTCAAACTATATATATTTTGGAATCAACCTCAACCCTGTATAGCTAACTCCAACATTCACATATAGAGTGTCTATGGTTGTTCCGAAATGTATATAGATGTGTCGACATGATAGGTCGAAACATTGTATACGTGTCTATGGTATCTCAAGATTACATAATATACAATACAAGTTGATTAAGTTATGGTTGGAATAGATTTGTTACCAATTTTCACGTAGCTAAAATGAGAAAAATTATCCAATCTTGTTTTACCCATAACTTCTTCATTTTAAATCCGTTTTGAGTGAATCAAATTGCTATGGTTTCATATTGAACTCTATTTTATGAATCTAAACAGAAAAATTATAGGTTTATAGTCGGAAAATTAAGTTACAAGTCGTTTTTGTAAAGGTAGTCATTTCAGTCGAAAGAACGACGTCTAGATGACCATTTTAGAAAACATACTTCCACTTTGAGTTTAACCATAATTTTTGGATATAGTTTCATGTTCATAATAAAAATCATTTTCTCAGAATAACAACTTTTAAATCAAAGTTTATCATAGTTTTTAATTAACTAACCCAAAACAGCCCGCGGTGTTACTACGACGGCGTAAATCCGGTTTTACGGTGTTTTTCGTGTTTCCAGGTTTTAAATCATTAAGTTAGCCTATCATATAGATATAGAACATGTGTTTAGTTGATTTTAAAAGTCTAGTTAGAAGGATTAACTTTTGTTTGCGAACAAGTTTAGAACTAACTAAACTATGTTCTAGTGATTACAAGTTTAAACCTTCGAATAAGATAGCTTTATATGTATGAATCGAATGATGTTATGAACATCATTACTACCTTAAGTTCCTTGGATAAACCTACTGGAAAAGAGAAAAATGGATCTAGCTTCAACGGATCCTTGGATGGCTCGAAGTTCTTGAAGCAGAATCATGACACGAAAACAAGTTCAAGTAAGATCATCACTTGAAATAAGATTGTTATAGTTATAGAAATTGAACCAAAGTTTGAATATGATTATTACCTTGTATTAGAATGATAACCTACTGTAAGAAACAAAGATTTCTTGAGGTTGGATGATCACCTTACAAGATTGGAAGTGAGCTAGCAAACTTGAAAGTATTCTTGATTTTATGAAACTAGAACTTTTGGAATTTATGAAGAACACTTAGAACTTGAAGATAGAATTTGAGAGAGATCAATTAGATGAAGAAAATTGAAGAATGAAAATGTTTGTAGGTGTTTTTGGTCGTTGGTGTATGGATTAGATATAAAGGATATGTAATTTTGTTTTCATGTAAATAAGTCATGAATGATTACTCATATTTTTGTAATTTTATGAGATATTTCATGCTAGTTGCCAAATGATGGTTCCCACATGTGTTAGGTGACTCACATGGGCTGCTAAGAGCTGATCATTGGAGTGTATATACCAATAGTACATACATCTAAAAGCTGTGTATTGTACGAGTACGAATACGGGTGCATACGAGTAGAATTGTTGATGAAACTGAACGAGGATGTAATTGTAAGCATTTTTGTTAAGTAGAATTATTTTGATAAGTGTATTGAAGTCTTTCAAAAGTGTATGAATACATATTAAAACACTACATGTATATACATTTTAACTGAGTCGTTAAGTCATCGTTAGTCGTTACATGTAAATGTTGTTTTGAAACCTTTAGGTTAACGATCTTGTTAAATGTTGTTAACCCAATGTTTATAATATCAAAAGAGATTTTAAATTATTATATTATCATGATATTATGATGTACGAATATCTCTTAATATGATATATATACATTAAATGTCGTTACAACGATAATCGTTACATATATGTCTCGTTTCAAAATCATTAAGTTAGTAGTCTTGTTTTTACATATGTAGTTCATTGTTAATATACTTAATGATATGTTTAATTATCATAATATAATGTTAACTATATATATAACCATATATATGTCATCATATAGTTTTTACAAGTTTTAACGTTCGTGAATCACCGGTCAACTTGGGTGGTCAATTGTCTATATGAAACCTATTTCAATTAATCAAGTCTTAACAAGTCTGATTGCTTAACATGTTGGAAACATTTAATCATGTAAATATCACTCTCAATTAATATATATAAACATGGAAAAGTTCTGGTCACTACAGTACCTACCCGTTAAACAAATTTTGTCCCGAAATTTTAAGCTGTTGAAGGTGTTGACGAATCTTCTGGAAATAGATGCGGGTATTTCTTCTTCATCTGATCTTCACGCTCCCAGGTGAACTCGGGTCCTCTACGAGCATTCCATCGAACCTTAACAATTGGTATCTTGTTTTGCTTAAGTCTTTTAACCTCACGATCCATTATTTCGACGGGTTCTTCGATGAATTGAAGTTTTTCGTTGATTTGGATTTCATCTAACGGAATAGTGAGATCTTCTTTAGCAAAACATTTCTTCAAATTCGAGACGTGGAAAGTGTTATGTACAGCCGCGAGTTGTTGAGGTAACTCAAGTCGGTAAGCTACTGGTCCGACACGATCAATAATCTTGAATGGTCCAATATACCTTGGATTTAATTTCCCTCGTTTACCAAATCGAACAACGCCTTTCCAAGGTGCAACTTTAAGCATGACCATCTCTCCAATTTCGAATTCTATATCTTTTCTTTTAATGTCAGCGTAGCTCTTTTGTCGACTTTGGGCGGTTTTCAACCGTTGTTGAATTTGGATGATCTTCTCGGTAGTTTCTTGTATAATCTCCGGACCCGTAATCTGTCTATCCCCCACTTCACTCCAACAAATCGGAGACCTGCACTTTCTACCATAAAGTGCTTCAAACGGCGCCATCTCAATACTTGAATGGTAGCTGTTGTTGTAGGAAAATTCTGCTAACGGTAGATGTCGATCCTAACTGTTTCCGAAATCAATAACACATGCTCGTAGCATGTCTTCAAGCGTTTGTATCGTCCTTTCGCTCTGCCCATCAGTTTGTGGATGATAGGCAGTACTCATGTCTAGACGAGTTCCTAATGCTTGCTGTAATGTCTGCCAGAATCTTGAAATAAATCTGCCATCCCTATCAGAGATAATAGAGATTGGTATTCCATGTCTGGAGATGACTTCCTTCAAATACAGTCGTGCTAACTTCTCCATCTTGTCATCTTCTCTTATTGGCAAGAAGTGTGCTGATTTGGTGAGACGGTCAACTATTACCCAAATAGTATCAAAACCACTTGCAGTCCTTGGCAATTTAGTGATGAAATCCATGGTAATGTTTTCCCATTTCCATTCCGGGATTTCAGGTTGTTGAAGTAGACCTGATGGTTTCTGATGCTCAGCTTTGACCTTAGAACACGTCAAACATTCTCCTACGTATTTAGCAACATCGGCTTTCATACCCGGCCACCAAAAATGTTTCTTGAGATCCTTGTACATCTTCCCCGTTCCAGGATGTATTGAGTATCTGGTTTTATGAGCTTCTCTAAGTACCATTTCTCTCATATCTCCAAATTTTGGTACCCAAATCCTTTCAGCCCTATACCGGGTTCCGTCTTCCCGAATATTAAGATGCTTCTCCGATCCTTTGGGTATTTCATCCTTTAAATTTCCCTCTTTTAAAACTCCTTGTTGCGCCTCCTTTATTTGAGTCGTAATGTTATTATGAATCATTATATTCATAGATTTTACTCGAATGGGTTCTCTGTCCTTCCTGCTCAAGGCATCGGCTACCACATTTGCCTTCCCCGGGTGGTAACGAATCTCAAAGTCGTAATCATTCAATAATTCAATCCACCTACGCTGCCTCATATTCAGTTGTTTCTGATTAAATATGTGTTGAAGACTTTTGTGGTCGGTATATATAATACTTTTGACCCCATATAAGTAGTGCCTCCAAGTCTTTAATGCAAAAACAACCGCGCCTAATTCCAAATCATGCGTCGTATAATTTTGTTCGTGAATCTTCAATTGTCTAGACGCATAAGCAATCACCTTCGTTCGTTGCATTAATACACAACCGAGACCTTGCTTTGATGCATCACAATAAATCACAAAATCATCATTCCCTTCAGGCAATGACAATATAGGTGCCGTAGTTAGCTTTTTCTTCAATAACTGAAACGCTTTCTCTTGTTCATCATTCCATTCAAATTTCTTCCCTTTATGCGTTAATGCAGTCAAGGGTTTTGCTATTCTGGAAAAGTCTTGGATGAACCTTCTGTAGTAACCAGCTAGTCCTAAAAACTGGCGTATGTGTTTCGGAGTTTTCGGGGTTTCCCACTTTTCAACAGTTTCTATCTTTGCCGGATCTACCTTAATACCTTCTTTGTTCACTATGTGACCGAGGAATTGAACTTCTTCCAACCAAAATGCACACTTTGAAAACTTAGCGTACAATTCTTCCTTCCTCAATACTTCTAACACCTTTCTCAAATGTTCACCGTGTTCTTGGTCATTCTTTGAGTAAATAAGTATGTCATCAATGAAAACAATGACAAACTTGTCAAGGTATGGTCCACACACTCGGTTCATAAGGTCCATGAACACAGCTGGTGCATTAGTTAAACCAAACGGCATGACCATAAACTCGTAATGACCGTAACGTGTTCTGAAAGCAGTCTTTGGAATATCATATTCTTTCATCCGCATTTGATGATACCCGGAACGTAAGTCAATCTTTGAATAAACAGACGAGCCTTGTAGTTGATCAAATAAGTCATCGATTCTCGGTAGTGGGTAGCGGTTCTTGATGGTAAGTTTGTTCAACTCTCGGTAGTCGATACACAACCTGAATGTACCATCTTTCTTCTTGACAAACAAAACAGGAGCTCCCCACGGTGATGTGCTTGGTCGAATGAAACCACGCTCTAAAAGTTCTTGTAATTGGCTTTGCAGTTCTTTCATCTCACTGGGTGCAAGTCTGTAAGGAGCACGAGCTATTGGTGCAGCTCCTGGTACAAGATCTATTTGAAATTCAACGGATCGATGTGGGGGTAATCCCGGTAATTCTTTCGGAAATACATCGGGAAATTCTTTTGCGACGGGAACATCATTGATGCTCTTTTCTTCAGTTTGTACTTTCTCGACGTGTGCTAGAACAGCATAGCAACCTATTCTTATTAGTTTTTGTGCCTTCAAATTACTAATAAGATGTAGCTTCGTGTTGCCCTTTTCTCCGTACACCATTAAGGGTTTTCCTTTTTCTCGTATAATGCGAATTGCATTTTTGTAACAAACGATCTCTGCTTTCACTTCTTTCAACCAGTCCATACCGATTATCACATCAAAACTCCCTAACTCTACTGGTATCAAATCAATCTTAAATGTTTCGCTAACCAGTTTAATTTTTCGATTCCGACATATATTATCTGCTGAAATTAATTTACCATTTGCTAATTCGAGTAAAAATTTATTATCCAAAGGCGTCAATGGACAACTTAATTTAGCACAAAAATCTCTACTCATATAGCTTCTATCCGCACCCGAATCAAATAAAACGTAAGCAGATTTATTGTCAATAAGAAACGTACCCGTAACAAGCTCCGGGTCTTCCTGTGCCTCTGCCGCATTAATATTGAAAACTCTTCCACGGCCTTGTCCATTCGTGTTCTCCTGGTTCGGGAAATTTCTAATAATGTGGCCCGGTTTTCCACATTTATAACAAACTACATTGGCATAACTTGCTCCGACACTACTTGCTCCGCCATTACTCGTTCCGACACCAGTTTTTCCTTTCGTTCTATTAACCCCTGGTCCGTAGACCTCACACTTCGCCGCGCTATGACCATTTCTTTTACACTTGTTGCAAAATTTAGTGCAGAACCCCGAGTGATTCTTTTCACACCTTTGGCATAGCTGCTTCTGATTGTTGTTGTTGTTGCGGTTATTATTGTTGTTGGGATGATTGTTGTAGTTGCTGTTGTTGTTGTTGTTGTTGTTGGGCCGTTTGTTGTAGTTGCGATTGATGTTGCGATTGTTGGGATAATTGTTGCGATTATTGTTGTAATTGCTGTTGTTGTTGTATTGGTGATTCTTATCACCGTTTTCCTCCCACTTTCTTTTGACTTGCTTCACATTGGCCTCTTCAGCAGTCTGTTCTTTAATTCTTTCTTCAATCTGGTTCACTAGTTTGTGAGCCATTCTACATGCCTGTTGTATGGAGGTGGGCTCGTGTGAACTTATATCTTCTTGGATTCTTTCCGGTAATCCTTTCACAAACGCGTCGATCTTCTCTTCCTCATCTTCGAACGCTCCCGGACACAATAGGCACAATTCTGTGAATCGTCTTTCGTACGTGGTAATATCAAATCCTTGGGTTCGTAACCCTCTAAGTTCTGTCTTGAGCTTATTGACCTCGGTTCTGGGACGGTACTTCTCGTTCATCAAGTGCTTGAATGCTGACCACGGTAGTGCGTACGCATCATCTTGTCCCACTTGCTCTAGATAGGTATTCCACCATGTTAACGCAGAACCTGTGAAGGTATGCGTAGCGTACTTCACTTTGTCCTCTTCAGTACACTTACTTATGGCAAACACCGATTCAACTTTCTCGGTCCACCGTTTCAATCCGATCGGTCCTTCGGTTCCATCAAATTCCAAAGGTTTGCAGGCAGTGAATTCTTTGTAGGTGCATCCTACACGATTTCCTGTACTGCTAGATCCAAGGTTATTGTTGGTATGTAGCGCAGCCTGTACTGCGGCTATGTTTGAAGCTAGAAAAGTACGGAATTCCTCTTCATTCATATTCACGGTGTGTCGAGTAGTCGGTGCCATTTCCTTCAAAATAGTTAAATGGAACAAGTTAATCATACAGAATATTAAGAGTAGTTAATAGTATTTCGTAGCATAATATGAACTCATTTATAAAAGCTTTTTCTTCATATTAGCGTTTTATAAGTTTAAATTCGGGTAGTACCTACCCGTTAAGTTCATACTTAGTAGCTAATATACAATTCAACTACTACAATTCTATATGAAAAACTGATTATAATAATATTTCGCGTTCAAACTTTTATACAATATTTTACAAACTTACAATACCGCTTATTTTACATAAAGCATGAAATATAGCACACAATAACTTTGATACAAGATAGTTGTGAAGATAATTCTAGCTAGTACACAAGTCGTTCAGCAAAGGCAATAAAGACACGTAATTCATACGTCCAGAAACAAGTCATGCATTCTGGTTTTACTAGGACTACTTCCCATCCTTGGTCTTGTGCAACATAACCGTTATGGCCGTTGATAAGACAGCGTGTTGTAACGTCGTCAAAGGGACGAGGGTTACGTAATGTCCAACAGTCCCGTAATAATCTAAAAACCTCATTTCTTACCCCAATTACCGAGTCCGTCACTTGTGGAAACGTTTTGTTTAATAGTTGTAGCCCGATGTTCTTGTTCTCACTTTGGTGAGAAGCAAACATTACTAATCCGTAAGCATAACATGCTTCTTTATGTTGCATGTTAGCCGCTTTTTCTAAATCACGAAGTCCAATATTCGTATATATTGAGTCAAAATAATTTCTTAACCCGTTGCGTAAAATAGCATTTGGGTTCCCCGCAATATATGCGTCAAAGTAAACACATCGTAACTTATGGGTTTCCCAATGTGATATCCCCCATCTTTCAAACGAAAGTCTCTTATAAACCAAGACATTCTTGGAATGTTCTTCGAATGTCTTACAAACTGATCTCGCCTTAAATAGTTGTGCCGAGGAATTCTGGCCGACTCTAGACAAGATTTTATCAATCATGTCTCCGGGTAGGTCTCTTAAAATATTGGGTTGTCTATCCATTTTGTGTTTTTAAACTGTAAAATAGACAAGAGTTAGATTCATAAAAAAAATACTTATTAATACAAGCAATTTTTACATATATCATAAAGCATAAGAACACTATATTACATATATTACACCACACGAATACAACTATCTTATTCCGACTCGCTCGTTTCTTCTTCTTCAGTTTTGGTTCGTTTTGCCAAGTTTCTAGGGATATATGATGTTCCCCTAATACGAGCCGTCGTTGTCCACATTGGTTTAGAAAAACCTGGTGGTTTAGAGGTTCCCGGGTCATTGTTACAACTTAAGGACTTCGGGCATTGACGATACATATAAAGTTCATCGGGGTTGGAATTAGATTTCTCTATTTTTATGCCCTTTCCCTTATTATTTTCTTTTGCCTTTTTAAATTCAGTTGGGGTAATTTCTATAACATCATCGGAATTCTCGTCGGAATCCGATTCATCGGAGAATTGGTAATCCTCCCAATATTTTGCTTCCTTGGCGGAAACACCATTGACCATAATTAACCTTGGTCGGTTGGTTGAGGATTTTCTTTTACTTAACCGTTTTATTATTTCCCCCACCGGTTCTATTTCTTCATCTGGTTCCTCCTCTTCCGGTTCTGATTCTTCTTCCGGTTCCGACTCTTCTTCCGGTTCCTCTTCGGGAACTTGTGAATCAGTCCACGAATCATTCCAATTTACATTTGACTCTTCATTATTATTAGGTGAGTCAATGGGACTTGTTCTAGAGGTAGACATCTATCACATAATATCAAACACGTTAAGAGATTAATATATCACATAATATTCATATGTTAAAAATATATAGTTTCCAACAAAAATGTTAAGTAATCATTTTTAAAGAAAACACGGTCGAAGTCCAGACTCACTAATACATCCTAACAAACTCGATAAGACACACTAATGCAAATTTTCTGGTTCTCTAAGACCAACGCTCTGATACCAACTGAAATGTCCCGTTCTTATTGATTAAAAACGTTCCATATTAATTGATTTCGTTGCGAGGTTTTGACCTCTATATGAGACGTTTTTCAAAGACTGCATTCATTTTTAAAACAAACCATAACCTTTATTTCATAAATAAAGGTTTAAAAAGCTTTACGTAGATTATCAAATAATGATAATCTAAAATATCCTGTTTACACACGACCATTACATAATGGTTTACAATACAAATATGTTACATCGAAATCAGTTTCTTGAATGCAGTTTTTACACAATATCATACAAACATGGACTCCAAATCTTGTCCTTATTTTAGTATGCAACAGCGGAAGCTCTTAATATTCACCTGAGAATAAACATGCTTTAAACATCAACAAAAATGTTGGTGAGTTATAGGTTTAACCTATATATATCAAATCGTAACAATAGACCACAAGATTTCATATTTCAATACACATCCCATACATAGAGATAAAAATCATTCATATGGTGAACACCTGGTAACCGACAATAACACGATGCATATATAAGAATATCCCCATCATTCCGGGACACCCTTCGGATATGATATAAATTTCGAAGTACTAAAGCATCCGGTACTTTGGATGGGGTTTGTTAGGCCCAATAGATCTATCTTTAGGATTCGCGTCAATTAGGGTGTCTGTTCCCTAATTCTTAGATTACCAGACTTAATAAAAAGGGGCATATTCGATTTCGATAATTCAACCATAGAATGTAGTTTCACGTACTTGTGTCTATTTTGTAAATCATTTATAAAACCTGCATGTATTCTCATCCCAAAAATATTAGATTTTAAAAGTGGGACTATAACTCACTTTCACTGATTTTTACTTCGTCGGGAAGTAAGACTTGGCCACTGGTTGATTCACGAACCTATAACAATATATACATATATATCAAAGTATGTTCAAAATATATTTACAACACTTTTAATATATTTTGATGTTTTAAGTTTATTAAGTCAGCTGTCCTCGTTAGTAACCTACAACTAGTTGTCCACAGTTAGATGTACAGAAATAAATCGATAAATATTATCTTGAATCAATCCACGACCCAGTGTATACGTATCTCAGTATTGATCACAACTCAAACTATATATATTTTGGAATCAACCTCAACCCTGTATAGCTAACTCCAACATTCACATATAGAGTGTCTATGGTTGTTCCGAAATGTATATAGATGTGTCGACATGATAGGTCGAAATATTGTATACGTGTCTATGGTATCTCAAGATTACATAATATACAATACAAGTTGATTAAGTTATGGTTGGAATAGATTTGTTACCAATTTTCACGTAGCTAAAATGAGAAAAATTATCCAATCTTGTTTTACCCATAACTTCTTCATTTTAAATCCGTTTTGAGTGAATCAAATTGCTATGGTTTCATATTGAACTCTATTTTATAAATCTAAACAGAAAAATTATAGGTTTATAGTCGGAAAATTAAGTTACAAGTCGTTTTTGTAAAGGTAGTCATTTCAGTCGAAAGAACGACGTCTAGATGACCATTTTAGAAAACATACTTCCACTTTGAGTTTAACCATAATTTTTGGATATAGTTTCATGTTCATAATAAAAATTATTTTCTCAGAATAACAACTTTTAAATCAAAGTTTATCATAGTTTTTAATTAACTAACCCAAAACAGCCCGTGGTGTTACTACGACGGCGTAAATCCGGTTTTACGGTGTTTTTCGTGTTTCCAGGTTTTAAATCATTAAGTTAGCATATCATATAGATATAGAACATGTGTTTAGTTGATTTTAAAAGTCTAGTTAGAAGGATTAACTTTTGTTTGCGAACAAGTTTAGAACTAACTAAACTATGTTCTAGTGATTACAAGTTTAAACCTTCGAATAAGATAGCTTTATATGTATGAATCGAATGATGTTATGAACATCATTACTACCTTAAGTTCCTTGGATAAACCTACTGGAAAAGAGAAAAATGGATCTAGCTTCAACGGATCCTTGGATGGCTCGAAGTTCTTGAAGCAGAATCATGACACGAAAACAAGTTCAAGTAAGATCATCACTTGAAATAAGATTGTTATAGTTATAGAAATTGAACCAAAGTTTGAATATGATTATTACCTTGTATTAGAATGATAACCTACTGTAAGAAACAAAGATTTCTTGAGGTTGGATGATCACCTTACAAGATTGGAAGTGAGCTAGCAAACTTGAAAGTATTCTTGATTTTATGAAACTAGAACTTTTGGAATTTATGAAGAACACTTAGAACTTGAAGATAGAACTTGAGAGAGATCAATTAGATGAAGAAAATTGAAGAATGAAAGTGTTTGTAGGTGTTTTTGGTCGTTGGTGTATGGATTAGATATAAAGGATATGTAATTTTGTTTTTATGTAAATAAGACATGAATGATTACTCATATTTTTGTAATTTTATGAGATATTTCATGCTAGTTGCCAAATGATGGTTCCTACATGTGTTAGGTGACTCACATGGGCTGCTAAGAGCTGATCATTGGAGTGTATATACCAATAGTACATACATCTAAAAGCTGTGTATTGTACGAGTACGAATACGGGTGCATACGAGTAGAATTGTTGATGAAACTGAACGAGGATGTAATTGTAAGCATTTTTGTTAAGTAGAAGTATTTTGATAAGTGTCTTGAAGTCTTTCAAAAGTGTATGAATACATATTAAAACACTACATGTATATACATTTTAACTGAGTCGTTAAGTCATCGTTAGTCGTTACATGTAAATGTTGTTTTGAAACCTTTAGGTTAACGATCTTGTTAAATGTTGTTAACCCAATGTTTATAATATCAAAAGAGATTTTAAATTATTATATTATCATGATATTATGATGTACGAATATCTCTTAATATGATATATATATACATTAAATGTCGTTACAACGATAATCGTTACATATATGTCTCGTTTCAAAATCATTAAGTTAGTAGTCTTGTTTTTACATATGTAGTTCATTGTTAATATACTTAATGATATGTTTAATTATCATAATATAATGTTAACTATATATATAACCATATATATGTCATCATATAGTTTTTACAAGTTTTAACGTTCGTGAATCACCGGTCAACTTGGGTGGTCAATTGTCTATATGAAACCTATTTCAATTAATCAAGTCTTAACAAGTCTGATTGCTTAACATGTTGGAAACATTTAATCATGTAAATATCACTCTCAATTAATATATATAAACATGGAAAAGTTCGGGTCACTACATTAACCTGGTTTTCATGATGGAGTTATGATTATCAAAAATGATGGTGAATGGTTGTAGAGTGCTGTTTCAATAAAAGGAGGAGGAGAGTGGTTTGTAATGGTGAAATGATGTTGGTTGTTGGAAGATCGAACAGAAATATAAAATGATGGTGGTTTATGATTGAAGTTTTAAGGTGGTGTTTGATTGTTAATCGGAATCGAAACGGAAATAGCTATGAGTCTTCATGAGTTTCAGAGGAGAGAGATTAATGAGAGATGGTGGTTGTACGTGTTCGATCAAGAAAACAAGAAACAAATTGTGCAGAAGCTCGATGGTTTGTGAGCCAAGAACGGTGACTAGTCTGTGGTAGTGATCTTGAGCAAAACAAAATAGATAGGTGGCGGTTTTAGGAGTGTCCAATAGGTGTTGGCTGCTCATGACATAACCAGAAGAAGAAACAGGAAAACAGTTTGGCCGATGGTTTAAGGTGGCGAATGGATTGGAAACAAGGTGTGTGGTGATGATTAAATGGGTGTTGGTGGTTTTGAGTTATGAAAGTGGTGACGGTTCTATTGATGGTGAGTTGTGATGATTCGAAAAGAAATAGAAAATAATACCTTAAGATGATGATGAAGATGGCTCGTGTTGATGGGAGATGATCAAGGTGATGACTGGTTGGTGGATCACGATGGCTTTCATTTTTATGGTGATGAAGGTGAAGACCATGGCCTATAGTATGCAACCGTAAAAAGAAACAAGGATGGTGTTTAAGTCTTGGGTTCATGAATAAGTTCATAAGAAAGAAGGAGAAGTAAGAGAAAGAAGAAAGTTGGTGATGAGGTGTCGTCTGATTGTTAATCAATGAAAGAATGATCGATTGTTATATTATTGAGTGGTATTGACAGAAAAATCGATTAAAAGGATACAAACAAAATAAAATAAAATCATATTAGGATGGGTAACAACTCGTACGATTATAATTGTTATTGATTGGTATCAATTTCAGACAAGAATCCAGAATTAGGTAAAGGTTGAAAGGAATATGCCAACGGATTCTGCTTCAAAAATCATTTTTTGCGATTTTATATGAATGATTTTTAATAATTAATAATTATAACTATATTAATAAAAATCAAAATACTAATAATAATAATAATAATAATAATAATAATAATAATAATAATAATAATAATAATAATAATAATAATAATAATATTAATAATTATTAATGATAATAATATGAGTAATAATAATAATAAGTCATGATAATAATAATTTTAGTGAAATATATAACAATTATAATAGTAATACTAATTATATTGTTATTAATAATAATATTAGTAATAATAATATATAACAATTTTCTTGACTATATATATATATATATATATATATATATATATATATATATATATATGTAAATTCTATACATAATTAGTACTATATATATAACGTTAAAATGTATAAATATTAAATATATAATATGTATTATGTAAACATTTAATATTATGAAATTAATAGTATATAAAATAAATATATGTAATTACAAGTTAAAATTTAATATATTAAAATTCTTATTATTACTTTTCTTATTATCATTAACATAAATAATAATATTAATATCAATATCAGTAGTATTAATATAATCATATAAAATATAGATGTAAAAGTTGATAAATTTGATTTGTTACATTATTATTAAAAATATTATTTTTAACAATATATATATATATGTATGTATATATACATACATATATATATATATATATATATATATATATATATATATATATATATATATATATATATATATATATATATATATATATATATATATATATATTCTATTTACGATTAAAGGTTCGTGAATCGTCGGGAATAGTCAAAGGTCAAAAGAATTCATGTAAACTGTTCCACAAATTGAGACTTAATTAAATAGACTTTGCTTAACGTGTCGAGATCATATTAAATTAAGTTTAAATTTGGTCGAAATTTTTCGGGTCGTCACATACAAGAACTGCTAGACCGTGGATTTATCCAACCAAGTTCTTCGCCTTGGGGCGCACCTGTTTTGTTTGTGAAGAAGAAGGACGGATCTTTCCGCATGTGTATCGACTACCGCGAACTCAACAAATTAACGATCAAGAATCGGTATCCCCTTCCCAGAATTGACGATCTTTTCGATCAGCTGCAAGGATCAAGCGTTTACTCTAAGATCGATTTGCTATCCGGCTATCACCAGTTGAGGGTGAAGGAGAGTGATGTGATGAAAATTGCATTCAGAACCCGTTATGGTCATTATTAATTCCTCGTGATGCCATTCGGTTTAACCAACGCACCTGCCGTGTTTATGGATCTCATGAATCGTGTATGCAAGACATACCTGGATAAGTTCATTATCGTCTTCATAGATGATATCCTCATCTACTCCAGAAGCGAAGAAGAACACGAGCAACATCTTTGACTAGTGCTTGAACTCTTGAGACAAGAGCAACTCTATGCCAAATTCTCTAAGTGCGAGTTTTGGTTGATGGAAGTCCAATTCCTGGGTCATATTGTGAGCGATCATGGTATCAAAGTTGATCCCACAAAGATCGAAGCTATCAGTAAGTAGGAAACCCCCACTACTCCGACTCATATCCGCCAATTTTTAGGACTCGCCGGTTACTACCGAAGATTTATTGAAGGTTTCTCTCTGATTGCGTTTCCTTTGACCACGCTGACTCACAAAGGGAAGAAGTTCGTTTGGGAAATAGAATAAGAAACAGCATTTCAAACCTTGAAGCAGAAATTGACTACCGCACCTATCATATCCCTTCCTGAAGGCAGTGACGACTTCGTTGTGTATTGCGATGCCTCGAAAAATGGTTTTGGTTGCGTATTGATGTAAAGAACAAAGGTCATTGCTTATGTTTCTCATCAAATGAAGATTCACGAGCGAAACTACACTACTCACGATCTCGAACTTGGAGTCGTTGTCTTTGAGCTCAAATTGTGGAGACACTATCTTTATGGAACTAAAAGTACTATCTTCACCGACCACAAAAGCCTCCAACACATATTCGATCAGAAACAACTGAACATGAGACAGCGTCGATGGATCGAGACACTGAACGACTATGATTGTGAACTTCGTTACCATCTTGGCAATGCCAATGTTGTAGCTGATGCTTTGAGCCGAAAGGAGAGGATGGCACCTCTTCGTGTTCGGGCCCTAAACATCACCATTCATTCGAACCTCAATAGCCAAATCCAAGTAGCCCAAGATGAGGCTCTCAAGGAGGAGAATATTTCTCATGAACACTTGAACATTCTCATCTCTCGATTCGAGGTTAAGGAGACTAGACTGTGATACTTCGCCAGAAGAATTTGGGTGCCTAGTTATGGGGATTTGCGAAGCCTCATTCTAGACGAAGCCCACAAGTCAAGATATTCGATTCATCCAGGAGCCGGTAAAATGTACCACAATCTCAAGGAACAGTATTGGTAGCCTAATCTTAAGAAGGACGTTGCTACTTACGTTGAAAAGTGTTTGACTTGTTCAAAGGTTAAGGCCGAACATCAGAGGCCCTCTGGGTTACTTCAATAACCGAAAATCCCGCAATGGAAGTGGGAAATGATAACAATGGACTTCATTACGAAATTACCAAAGATGGTGGGCGGATACGATACCATCTGGGTTATCGTTGACCGTCTTACCAAATCTGCACACTTCTTAGCCATGAAAGAAACGGATACGATGGAGAGACTTGCTCAACTATACATAAAGGAAATTGTATCTCGTCATGGTGTACCCTTATCGATTATTTCAGACCGAGATGCCTGTTTTACTTCTAGATTTTGGCGTTCTTTGCAAGAAGCCTTGGGGACTCGTCTCGACATGAGTACTGCGTATCACCCACAGACCGACGGAGAAAGCGAGCTAACGATTCAAACTTTGGAGGACATGTTGCGTGCTTGTGTTATTGATTTCGGAAAGGCTTGGGAAAGACATTTGCCGCTAGCCGAATTCTCTTACAACAACAGTTATTCATTCGAGTATTAATGCCGCACCTTTCGAAGCGTTGTATGGCCGCAAATGTCGTTCTCCTATTTGTTGGGCCGAAGTAGGCGAAAAGCAAATCACCGGACCCGAGTTAGTCCATGAAACAACCGAGAAGATTGTCCAAATTCAAGCTAGGCTCAAGACGCCTCGTGATCGCCAAAAGAGTTATGCCGACCTTCAACGTAAAGACTTCGAATTCAACGTGGGTGACCGTGTAATGTTGAAGGTCGCACCATGGAAAGGTGTGATTCGCTTTGGAAAGCGCAGAAAGTTAAACCCGCGATACATTGGTCCTTTCGAAATCTTGGAGCGTGTTGGACCCGTTGCTTACCGTCTGTGTGACAACCCAGAAATTTCCGATAAAATTGAAACAAATTCTTTATATGATTTCATTTAACCTTGACTAATTCCGACGATTCACGAACCATTATTCATTAATATTAATTCATTATATTAATATTATTATTAATATCATTTTTAATATATCACTAATCATTATTTACAAGTATTATTACTCTCAATATTATTAATATAATTAACAATTATTATTATCATTAATATAATTACTAATATTATTGACATTATATAGTTATCATTATTAATAATGATAATTTAACATTTTTATTAAAATTATCATTGTTATTATTAATATTAACATATTATTATTAATATCATTATTAAACTTGATATTAATTATTATTATCATTATCATATTTGTCATTACTAACATTATTATCATTACTAGTATTATTATTAACTAGTATTGTTATTAAGTAGTATTATTATTATCATTAGTATTATTATAAGTAGTACTAATACTTATTATTATTATTATTTCTACCATTTTATTATTATTAATATTATTATCATTATTTTTATTATTTATCATTAATAATAATATTATTATTATTATTAATATTATTATTATTAATATAATTATTAATTATTAATTAAATAAAAATGAAAAGAGACAGATACCAAATTTAGGTATATCACAAACTGCTTTTGATTTTTTTAACTAATCATGATTCTGCATTAACCTGCTTTTAATTTTTTTTAGTGAACGTAATATTTTTTTTATTCTACTGATTTATATTTTGTATCCATTCGATCTTTTCACCTTATATAAATCAATGATATGAGAATTAGTAGACAATACACTACAATACAATCTAAACTGAGTCAGATTCCAAATCAAATGAGTGGATCAATTAGGTCATGATCTGCTTTTAATTTTTTTTTATATCGTGATCAAAGTTTTATACTTTTTTTTTCTCTCCTGGGTTGGTTCCTGTCGATCATTCGATTATAAATCAAACGAACGGATTAAAGATATGGATTAACTCATTCAGTTCTTTCATTATCATTATCAATTAAAACCAATACAATCGATAATTGATTTAATTTAAACAGAAAAGGGGAAGAACACAGGTATACCCCTGTTCTTGCTCATTTTTTTTTCCAAAAACAAGAATTTGAAAAAAAAAAATTAAAATCTAGAAAAGCAGTGTTGTTAGGAATCTCATACTCAATCTATCTGCAAAATCCTAGGTTCCAATTCTTGTTATCGAAGTCGAATTTACGAGTCAAAGTTTTAGTTTTCAAAAGACAAACTTTGTTTTACAATCAAATTAAAGTTGTAAGTGTTGTTTTTGTTGAAATTAATGAATCCTAAAGTTTCTATAGATGATTTAAAGCATATTCCATTTTATAATCGTGAGCTAAAACAGTCTAGATTTCAAAATTAAGGTTTGAGTTTTTTAAAAAATGTTCTTCGCATATTTTTTTTTCTGCTGCTTCTTTCATTTTTTTGTGTTTGTTAATTCAATTCCCAATTACTGGTTAATCCTAAGTCGATTAAAACACTTAGTTCGTTTAATGAATTAATTGAGTGGTGGTTTTCCTCTGGTCGATTTATGAAGAAGAAGGGAGAATCTGATAAACAGACGGGTTATAGATATATTTTTGTGAAATATATTCAGAAAACTAAATGTGGAAGAGTGGTTTGGGTACTTGAGGGGTTAGCGAGAGGTCACGGGTTTGAGTGCGGGCGTGTCATTATTTTTTTTAAAAGCCCTTTTAAGGTAACACTTTATTTTATTATTATTATTATTATTATTATTATTATTATTATTATTATTATTATTATTATTATTATTATTATTATTATTATTATTATTATTATTATTATTATTATTATTAGTATTATTATCATAAGTATTAGTATTATTATTAGTAGTATTACTATCATTATAATTAGTAATAAATTGTATTATTATTATTATTATTATTAGTATTATATTATTAATAAAAGTATTATCGTAATCAAATATACCTTTGTATATATTATTATCGATATTATTACTATTACTAATGTTAAAGTTATTATAAACATTAATATTTAAAACATAATTATAATTAAAAAGTATCACTTTAATTAAAGATATCAAAATTATCATTTATAATAAAACTATCATTTTATTAAAAAATTAACATTGTTATTAAAATTATAATTAAAATTTCATTTAGGTTATTATTATTATCGTAAAAAGATACAACTTTATATTTATACTTATTAATAGTATTTAATAAATAAATACTCGTTGTATAAAAATATATTCAAAACCTACAACAGAACTATATTTATATTTTTATAATGAACACTGCTTAATTAATTATAATAAATATATTTAATGTACTATTTTCAAATAACATATAAAAATAACATACATATATATAAACATATATAAACTAAATAACAAATATATTACTATAAGTAATATATTATACACAAACTGGGTTGATTAACATTATATGTTCAATATACGTGTTAATATATAAATAATTGATATAGGTTCGTGAATTGGAGGTCAACTCTACATTTGTTCAATGCCGTGATGTGCATATTTACTACAAACTATCGTATCGTATAGTGAGTTCATCTGCTACCTTTTTATATATTTTTGGGCTGAGAATACATGCGCAACTTTTATAACTGTTTTACACGTTAGACACAAGTACTCAAACTTTTATGCTATATACGTGCTTTGTCATGCTAAATCTCTGCCGTAATATCGTTAATTGTTGAGGTATAAGATGCAAGCTTAGTTATTGTGAGTAGCGCTACTGAGAGTGACGTCTCTATCCATTTGACCGTTGGTCTTTGGATACATAATAATGATTCAACGACACTGACAGTATAAGGTGTCACGGGGTAACTTTTGTTTAGTCACGATATTACAAACAGCAACTATTTCGATTGATATATTTGGTATCAATCAACTTTAAACTGAAATCTTGTGGTCTAATGCTATACTGAACTATTGATTTATGATAAACCTATGAACTCACTCAACCTCGTGTTGACTTTTTAAAGCATGTTTATTCTCAGGTACTTAAATATTGCTTCTGCTGTATATCTGCTGCTTTGATGAAGATTGCTTGCCATGCTTGGAGTCTTCATTCATTACTTATCGATTCATTTAAAAACATTTAATGCTCTAAATACAATGTAATCTACTTATCTTCCGCTGTAAGACTCAATAAAACGTCTCATATAGAGTCGTTCTCGTTTATACAACTGTGATTTGATATAATTAGTCACAAATACCCCAGGCCCAATTTGGGGGTGTGACAGATTGGTATCAGAGCAGGTTGTTGTAGAGAACCAGGATTGCATTTTATGTGTGCCTTATACAATTAGGTACCTTAGCAATGTAGGACTACAACTTTCCTTGACCATAGTGCCTTTAATTGTTGCCTTTAATTGTTAAATGCTACACTATACCTTAGAAACTATGATTATTAAATTCTTTAATCATCCTTAGAATGCCAAGCCAATCGAAGAACTCTGCTCACTCTCCTAAGTACTATCCAATTCCGACACCACATTTAAATGCGACACCGTTCTCGACATTCCTTTGTCATCTATCATGGTTTTGTGTATTACATATGTATTACATGAAATGTTATCCATGATTCTTGAAATCTCTACTATTCATATTCATTACTTTCAAAATCTTTGCTTTGTCGTATTTTTGATCATTAAATTTTCTTAACGAGTGGCGTCTACGAAACTCTAGAATGGAAGGGTTTGGATTACCGATTTAAAGGATCCTATAGCTCAAGCCCCTAGACCTGAATAGTCCATTGCGAATTGAAAGTTTTTAATCGAAAGTTTATCTGATTACATACTTATCATTTTTAAATCACGACCCGTCATACTGTCATTATTGCATAAATGGAGTATATACACATCATATCTTATCATATCTATCCCAATAGACTTTTTCTAACACTTTTCCTAAATTCCTCTGTAAATTACGAAAATCTTTTTGCTATATATACTTATTCAAAGAGACGAATATATCATTCAGTATCCAGCACTCATTTCATATCAAACCCTATTCCAAACACAAAATATGGATTCCTCGAACTCCTCGAGCTCCAATGGCAGCGTAACCGGAACAAACGAACCAATCAGCCATCATCTTTTCTGGATGAATTGGGGATGGGTTCGTAGTCGACTCAATCAATGGAGGCAAGAAGAAGGTGATCCCTTCTACCAACCGAATTCACCACTTGGCAAAAAACCAGAAGCACTTACCGGCGAACCAGTCCGAAACACCATTTTCTCTCTTCTTTCTAGGGTATCCCGTCACGATTATATAATATCGAAGATTCTAGATCTTATTCATCCCCTTGTTCCAACCGCCAATCATCTCAGAATAGTAGAAGAAGTCAACGAGCTTCGCGCTCGAGTGGTGGCTCTGGAGAATATGGTGCGAATTCTGCAAGCATCAGCAGCACCAGCAGCATAACCAGCACCACCAGTACCAGCAATACCGCCAACATCACCAAAACCGTAAGCACTGAAAGCACCAGCAGCATCACAAGCTCCACAAACTCCGAAACTACTGAAGACAGCAACACCATAGATATCAAGAAATATTAGTAATAATGAGTTAAGATGTATTGACTCATTCTTCCTGAAAAATTATATATGTATACTTTATATATATATATATATATATATATATATATATATATATATATATATATATATATATATATATATATATATATATATATATATATATTGGTTTGGAACAATACTAAATCTTTTCGTACTAAGCTATTACGTGTGAATCTTAACTAGTATGTACTACTTGGTTAATTCATATCACTAATATGCTATGATGTACATCCTTCGTTAAATGACCTAACAGTCGTTAATCACTGCTTCAACACAATAAACTCCATTTCATAATAAATCAAGTGTAACGACAAATGTATTGATTCATAACTTCATTAGCGAAATATTAAAAGACAATTATGAAATCTCTAAGGTTTTGGAGATTATTCATTCTCGTTTCAACCGTAAATCAAATGAGTTTAATATTATATTAACTCATTAAATCCATGATTACATCTGAAGGAAAATATATATGTACGTATATTTTCATAAAGACTGTAATTAAAACTCTTTTATACAAACTGTTAATTGTGAAAATATTTTAACGGGTAGGTAATACCCTAGAAATATTTATATCTCACATTAATATGTTACATTGTACATTCTTCAATTCTGATTCTCATGAATTGTATTCATTCGTATTCTGTGATGAATTATCACATCAAACCACCGAAATTATCATTCATTACTTTTGAAATCAACAACGCCTATTCGTCAACCATTAGATCTGTTGACGATTACAATCAGCGTTTAATCATCTAAAAATAAAATTTCTTGAAACCATCTCGGATTGATAACCAACGATTCAGATTCGTTAACCCTAATAATGCTGATAAAGCAGCAAAAGCTATAGATGGTCTTAATGGTCAAAAGTTTGATGATAAAGAATGACGTATTGAAAAAGCTCAGATTTGGAACTAAAAAACGGATTGAGCTAACCATAAAGGAGACCAAGGACAAATACAAGGACCAAACCCTATATTCAAAGAATCCAGGTAATTCTGGATCTGATGAAATCTGTAGAAAATATCTTGCTCCGAAGTCATATTAAAAGCTTGCGGAAAGTTTTTCTTCATCAACTTTCGAACTTAGAAATTCCAAAATATCATCATAAAAATCTTCAATATTTCTGAAGATATTTTCATAAATATTCTCGTCCGAAATTATATACCTCTTCGTGCTATCTGTATTACATTATATTGGAAACTTCTGTAAAACCTAAGTATAAATTATGAATGAATTCTGGAGAAGTGTTGGGAATTGAAGCATTATAATGACGTCAGCCCAACGTGATTATATTACAGTAAGTCATGCTAATTTTTAATGGAAGATGATGATTCATAGACTTTATAATCATCATTTGCCATGTTACACGACTCTTACATTCTACTTAATCTCTGAACATATCAAGAAAATATATTCTTGATAGTTCTATCCTCAGTAATTCTGGTTATGTAAGAAATCAAATCATGATATTACATTCCTTTCTGTTTAGAACATTAAGTTCATTTGAAACTTCATACCTACGAATTCTGGACCATTACTTGCTTAACAAGAGCATAGAGCTCCGACATATAAGGGAAATATAAAGCCCGATAACAACACCGAAATTACAAACCGTGTATATCAATGCGTATAGCAATATAAAGACATGGGAGAACTAAAAACACTATAAATCTAAGAGCATAGTAGAAGTAAACTGACTCTTCCGGCGACAGATGAAAAAGGAGAACGATAGATATAAAAGTCAGGACTATATCCAAAACTAGAACTGGATGAAGCATATTAACGAATCTTTTGGAAGTATGAATTGAGGAAGAAAATATAGAAGTGGTGAAGATAATGAAATGGAAGAAGCTAATTTATAGCGAAATTCCAGGCATAACAATCGAGGCAATTCATCGCATTTAATCAACGAAAATCCCAAAATTCCTTAATTACCGGAGAATCAAATCTTATAAAGAATACGAAGATTTTCTTTAATTTCTTGAATTCTGGAAATCAACATTAACCATGTCAAAAGTCAAGGCGAACATTTAATTTCCTCATTTCAAGCTTTTACGATTGATTCGTTTATACTCTTTCTGTAATCGAATCATTTCATCCATATTACCCAATGTTGATAAAACTCTATTTTTCAACTCATATTCATCATTCTTGTTGTAAAGAATGAAGATCTCTATCAAATGTCATGATTATGGTTATCATGAACTTCTCTCTATTTTGTCTACCCTAATATTGTGGCATAAATGCTCAAGGTTTAAATAAGCTCACTATTATTCATAACACATTTCATATGTATTGAAATGCTTGTATAGCGTCATCAATCCTTTCTGAGAAAATCTAATCAATGACACTCTTGTTAAATCCTTTAGATAACTTCCACATTAATAATAAAATGCACTTCGTAGAATTTATGGATCGTAAGATTTAACGCTAGAAACAAAACAATATTCTATCCGTTGAAAATTCATGCAAGGCCCCGAGTATACCTGGGAACGTGAAAAACCAAATAAAACAAAAATATCCTCACCTGTTTACAAACAACGCCGACTGGTGGCAACAACTAAATTTCGGGACGAAATTTCTATTAACAGTGGGATACTGTGACAACCCGAAAATTTCCGATAAAATTGAAACAAATTCTTTATATGATTTCATTTAACCTCGACTAATTCCGACGATTCACGAACCATTATTCATTAATATTAATTCATTATATTAATATTATTATTAATATCATTTTTAATATATCACTAATCATTATTTACAAGTATTATTACTCTCAATATTATTAATATTATTAACAATTATTATTATCATTAATATAATTACTAATATTATTGACATTATATAGTTATCATTATTAATAATGATAATTTAACATTTTTATTAAAATTATCATTGTTATTATTAATATTAGCATATTATTATTAATATCATTATCATTATTAAACTTGATATTAATTATTATTATTATCATTATCATTTTTGTCATTACTAACATTATTATTATTACTAGTATTATTATTAACTAGTGTTGTTATTAAGTAGTATTATTATTATTATCATTAGTATTATTATAAGTAGTACTAATACTTATTATTATTATTATTATTTCTACCATTTTAGTATTATTAATATTATTATCATTATTTTTATTATTTATCATTAATAATATTATTTATCATTAATAATATTATTATTATTATTATTAATATTATTATTATTATTAATATAATTATTAATTATTAATTAAATAAAAATAAAAAGAGACAGATACCTAATTTAGGTATATCACAAACTGCTTTTGATTTTTTTAACTAATCATGATTCTGCATTAACCTGCTTTTAATTTTTTTTAGTGAACGTAATATTTTTTTTTATTCTACTGATTTGTATTTTGTATCCATTCGATCTTTTCACCTTATATAAATCAATGATATGAGAATTAGTCGATAATACAATCTAAACTGAGTCAGATTCCAAATCAAATGAGTGGATCAATTAGGTCATGATCTGATTTTAATTTTTTTTTTATACCGTGATCAAAGTTTTATATTTTTTTTTCTCTCCTGGGTTGGTTCCTGTCGATCATTCGGTTATAAATTAAATGAACGGTTTAAAGATATGGATTAACTCATTCATTTCTTTCATTATCATTATCAATTAAAACCAATACAATCGATAATTGATTTAATTTAAACAGAAAGGGGAAGAACACAGGTATACCCCTGTTCTTGCTCTTTTTTTTTTCTTTCCAAAAACACGAATTTGAAACCCATTTTAAAATCTAGAAAGCAGTGTTGTTAGGAATCTCATACTCAATCTATCTGCAAAATCCAAGGTTCTAATTCTTGTTATCGAAGTCGAATTTACGAGTCAAAGTTTTAGTTTTCAAAAGTCAAACTTTGTTTTACAATCATATTAAAGTTGTAAGTGTTGTTTCTATTGAAATTGATGAATCCTAAAGTTTCTAGAGATGATTTAAAGCGTATTCCATTTTATAATCGTGAGCTAAAACAGTCTAGATTTCGAAATTAAGGTTTGAGTTTTTAAAAAAATGTTCTTCGCATATTTTTTTTCTGCTGCTGCTTTCGTTTTTTTGTGTTTGTTAATTCAATTCCCAATTACTGGTTAATCCTAAGTCGATTAAAACACTTAGTTCGTTTAATGAATTAATTGAGTGGTGGTTTTCCTCTGGTCGATTTATGAAGAAGAAGGGAGAATCTGATAAACAGACGGGTTATAGATACATTTTTGTGAAATATATTCAGAAAACTAAATGTGGAAGAGTGGTTTGGGTACTTGAGGGGTTAGCGAGAGGTCACGGGTTTGAGTGTGGGCGTGTCATTATTTTTTTTAAAAGACCTTTTAAGGTAACACTTTACTTTTATTATTATTATTATTATTATTATTATTATTATTATTATTATTATTATTATTATTATTATTATTATTATTATTATTATTATTATTATTATTATTATTATTATTATTAGTATTATTATCATAAGTATTAGTATTATTATTAGTAGTATTACTATCATTATAATTAGTAATAATTTGTATTATTATTATTATTATTATTATTATTATTATTAGTATTATATTATTATTAAAAGTATTATCGTAATCAAATATACCTTTGTATATATTATTATCGATATTATTACTATTACTAATGTTAAAGTTATTATAAACATTAATATTTAAAATATAATTATAATTAAAAAGTATCACTTTAATTAAAGATATTAAAATTATCGTTTCTAATAAAACTATCATTTTATTAAAAAATTAACATTGTTATTAAAATTATAATTAAAATTTCATTTAGGTTATTATTATTATCGTAAAAAGATACAACTTTATATTTATACTTATTAATAGTATTTTACTAAATAAATACTCATTGTATAAAAATATATTCAAAACCTACAACAGAACTATATTTATATTTTTATAATGAACATTGCTTAATTAATTATAATAAATATATTTAATGTACTATTTTCAAATAACATATAAAAATAACATACATATATATACACACACACACATATATATATATATATATATATATATATATATATATATATATATATATATATATATATATATATATATATATATATATATATATATATATATATATATATATATATAACATATATAATTTAAATAACAAATATATTACTATAAGTAATATATTATACACAAACTGGGTTGATTAACATTATATGTTCAATATACGTGTTAATATATAAATAATTGATATAGGTTCGTGAATCGGAGGTCAACTCTACATTTGTTCAATGTCGTGATGTGCATATTTACTACAAACTATCATATCGTATAGTGAGTTCATCTGCTCCCTTTTTATATATTTTTGGGCTGAGAATACATGCGCAACTTTCAAACTGTTTTACACGTTAGACACAAGTACTCAAACTTTTATGCTATATACGTGCTTTGTCATGCTAAATCTCTGTCGTAATATCGTTAATTGCTGAGGTATAAGATGCAAGCTTAGTTATTGTGAGTAGCGCTACTGAGAGTGACGTCTCTGTCCATTTGACCGTTGGTCTTTGGATACATAATAATGATTCAACGATACTGACAGTACAAGGTGTCACGGGGTAACTTTTGTTTAGTCACGATATTACAAACAGCAACTCTTTCGATTGATATATTTGGTATCAATCAACTTTAAACTGAAATCTTGTGGTCTAATGCTATACTGAACTATTGATTTATGATAAACCTATGAACTCACTCAACCTCGTGTTGACTTTTTAAAGCATGTTTATTCTCAGGTACTTAAATATTGCTTCTGATGTATATCTGCTGCTTTGATGATGATTGCTTGCCATGCTTGGAGTCTTCATGCATTACTTATCGATTCATTTAAAAACATTTAATGCTCTAAATACAATGTAATCTACTTATCTTCCGCTGCAAGACTCAATAAAACGTCTCATATAGAGTCGTTCTCGTTTATACAACTGTGATTTGATATAATTAGTCACAAATACCCCAGGCCCTATTTGGGGGTGTGACATTCTGGATCTTCCGACTCAATTGAGCTCAGTTCATCCTACCTTCCACGTATCGAATTTGAAAAAGTGTATTGCTGAACCGGAACTTGTCATACCACTGGAAGAACTTACGATTGATGACAAACTCAGTTTGTGGAAGAACCTGTCGAAATTATGGACCATGAGGTCAAAATTTTGAAACACAACAAGATTCCGATCGTCCGAGTTCGATGGAATGCCAAACGAGGACCCGAGTTTACCTGGGAACGAGAGGATCAAATGATGCAGAAGTATCCTCACCTTTTTCCAACTCCTCCATCTACCTCAGCTTAAAATTTCGGGACGAAATTTTCTTTAACAGGTGGGTAATGTAACGACCCTGGATTTTCCGACTTATATTATTAATATTTATTATTAATACTTGCGTTGTACTAAATGTATTCTTATACATTTTACTTGTTACCGTATTTGACTTTTCATGTCCCGACTCGTCTTTTCGACACGTGCTTTTCTCGAATAATATTTCGAATATTATTTACGTTCATAATTAATTATTATTAATTATTTCTAGTTAACTAAAGTAAGTAGTTAATTACTTGGGCTTGTTACTAATTGGTTACATACTTATACATGGGCCTTTATTATTGGACTTGGGCTATCAAAGCCCACCCTACATTACTTAATGGACTAATTGTGAGCCCATTTTTATGCTAGTGATTTATTAAGGATTAAACAAGATTAATTAAGGTGTAGGAGACAAAGATGTCTCAAGCATGCATGCACCTCTTTCCCATGTATTTGACTTATAGACTTTCCTAGCAAACACCACCCTCCCATACATGAAAGAACAAGTTGACCACCCCTCTTTGGGAGCGCAAAACCGTCGGCCTATGGTGGGGGGAGGAAGTTTAATTTTTTTTTTTGTTACTTATATGCTAGTTTACACTTCATTTTACACATACTTACTTACACCACTTCTTTTCTCTCAACTTTTCTCTCTAAATTGTAAGTAACAACTTTATTTTTCTTTCTTTTTTTTCCTTTAAAAATCACCAAGTATCATCATCAATTTACTTGTTTGTGTTTGTTGTTAAAGATCAAGGTTTATAGTTTGTATCTTCATGAATCTTGCTTCTTCCATCCTTTGTTTGATGAGAAGTCAAGAACAAGGATCTAAGCTTGTTAGTTTATGGTTCTACACTTGAAATATTGTAAAGATCTAAAGTTCATAAGCTTTAATATCTTACTTGTGTTCATGTTTTGTAAACTTAAGGTTTTGGCTTAAATCTTCTTAAGTATGAAACAAACATGAACTTGTTACTTGTAACTTTAGTTGATTACTTTATTTTTTTTGTTTTAAATTCATGATTGTATAATATTGGTCAAGTATTACTAGTTAAACTTGATCTCATTTTTCTTGGAACTACAGTTTAAACTATGTAAGTTCAAGAACATGGATGTTTAACTTTCTAGTTATAACTTCATACACTTATGTTGGATCTAAGTTTCTATAGCTTATGGTCTTCCAATTTTGTCTAAAACAAAAGCTTATAAGCTTATATACATTTTACAAAATAAAAATCTAAGTTTCATAACTTATGGTTTTATTAAAGTAAAGATCCAAGTTCCATAACTTAGGGTTTAACTTAAGAACACTAGATCTAGACTTTCTAGTCTAGGATATTCAAGATCTAACTAAGATCTAAGTTCTACAACTTAAGATCTTGTTTATTTAGTTTACATTCAAGTTTATAGCTTAATATTACTATTAGAACTCATGTATGTGTCGGATCTAAGATCTTGATGTAACTTTGGTTCATCAACCTTCTTACAACCCTTAAATGAGTTGTGCTACATATCTTAGACATACACTAGTGTCATGATGGTCAAAACTTGGTAAAGATGATGCAAACACATCAACGAGTTGTACACTTGAAGCTACAAGCATCAAGGATGAGAACCGTGATGAACATCAAGCACCAAGAATCCACCGGAGCACTTTGCTTACTGTTTTCTTGATTGGATTAGGCTACTGGGCTACTGGAAAAGTTGATTTCCAGATTCTTCGTTTTGAGTAGATGACTTTTCGTTTAAGACTCGTCTTAATCCGACTTACGGTTTAGGATTTATAGCCTTCCGAAAGTCACTACGCCCTTTTAACGTTGTGCTGAAATTTCTGACCTACTCGCACTTAAACCGTCGCCACGGTCAAACGAAGACAAGTTTAGTTCTGAAAATTGGTCAGTGGTTAAAGGACTCATATATGGAGCCATGGCCACTGGTCTCACCTCATTTCAGTTTGTATAGAGGTCGTGGCAGCTGAACGAAGTCAGCCTTTGATTCGATCTCTATTCTTGATTGAAAACTTACTTTACTTTTTACTTATGTTGTTGAATGATGATGATAATTAAGACCTAATTTACATACTTTTAAACCTTTGGGAACGATTTACTGACTTAGTAACTTTTGACTTAGGTTGAGGACCTTTCGGACCAACTACTTGCTTACTTATCTCGTACCGACTTTACTACTTTTCACTGTGAGTTATATCATCCCTTTTTACTTTAACTATTTTGGGAACTGAGAATACATGCGCTTTTTACGTTTTACATACTAGGCACGCGTACTTAAACTTTATATATGTGTGGCTTATACAACGGCATAAACTTTCCCCTTAGCTCGGTAACGTTTAGTCATTGGTCTTTGAACCGGTGAACGCGAATCTTAGATATGGATCCATAGGGTTTGACATCCCCACTCGGGCTAGTAGCGCTAGCATTTAACGGGTGTTTAATACTTCGTAAACTTACGCACTCGCCAAGTGTACTTTTAGGGGGTGATATTACGTTAAGTTAGTTACCAAGTGCCCACGGTTGAACATATACTTTTCATACTGTTTTGAAATACTTAAATCTCGTGGCCTACCTTACATTACTGTTATACTTAAACTATAGCTCACCAACATTCGTGTTGACATTTTTAAGCATGTTTTCTCAGGTGCTTAGAGGTTTGATGCTTCCGTTGTAGTAGTCTTGCTGTGTAGACTCCCGTTGCTTTTGTTAGAGATGTCTCTGCATGAAACGTTTACCTTGCATTAACAAACTATGTTACTTTTGAACAATGATTTGTAATGACCTTCGGGTCTCGTACTTATGTTAATTGCTTCTATTCATAGAAGCCTACTATCGGTTGTAAAACTTTTGATGTTGGTTATGACGTCACCGTTTCTTATGAATGCAAACTTATTTTAAAATAGCATATAGTGTTTGACCTTGTAATGATCCTGTTGTTGATGATCTGTACACGTTAATTTTGTACGGAGCATCACAATATAGTCTTGGAAAACGATCTCTAAGCCGAATTTCACCTTGCCAAAGATCCTCCAAAAACAAAATGTCACAACCAATGCCGATAACTTTCACATAAGTAGAGTTGAGAGCCACACCAGTGTTAGATCATTATCCAATTGCATAATAGATGACCAAACGGATATATAGTTATAACCCGAGGTGATACCCAACCCTCCCTCCCGATCATAGATACTTTTGACCCTAAGAGCCCCTTTTTGACGCTATGAATGTTATCCTTCATATTTTGCTTTGGTGTGTTTTTTTAATTCTTTATTGTGAATTACATATTGACTTATGAAAAATATTTGTAGGTTGTTGTTGGTCTTTCTTTTGGTGGTCTATCGATTAAGGATCCATGTGGCATGATGTACACTATAATAAGTCAAGATGAGTTAACATACTTCCATGCCTTCATTATATAATTATTTATAATATCCATTCACAATGAACCTATAATTACATCTTGTATTATCTATCTAATTCTTTTATCAATGCATGTCTGTAAAAAAGAGAGTTAAGCTGAATGGTTTCATCGTATGACTTTTGCATGTTTCATAGCGACACATCATATCATTAAACGAGCATTGTGTGCTTATGGGGCGACTATTCATTGTTATGATAAACTAGGTTGATATTCAGTCACCACTTCACTCTATTAGTAACGCGTGCAAATGTAAAGTGTAACATGCTGATTAGTTCATGAACGTGTAATCATATTAACCATTTTCGACTCGAACCATTTTTTTTACTTTCTTTTTATTTCAATCATATTAGACAAAGATGTTTTGTTATTTCTTTTTGATATTTATAGCAAGGTTGGCTATTCCTTATTACATATTATACCCATTTTATCTAGACTATTTTATCTATATCTCAAAACACTAATTATTTGACAAATTCAATTAATTTTGCACGAACTTTTACCTTTTCGTGCAACGCACGTGCTCTAAAGCATAGTGTATGTATAAATATAAAAATATACACGAATCATAATTATTATTTGAATCAACGACAACTTTTAAATTTGACTTTCAAATAGTCAATATTAACCCCTATGTACAATATATTTATACACGTTATCGACAATGATTGTTGGTAGAAAAAGATGAATACTAGAGCTAGATAACAGAAAAGAAAGTTCACAAAATATTAAAGTCAATAAAACCAATCAATTTTTTTATTTTATTTCTACTTTGAAAATTATTATTTTTTCATTTCTACTTTGATCTTATTATATTATTATTAGTCCAATTTCATTTTATGATTATTTTTACATAGCAATATAGTGGATAAAGCATTCTTTAATAAAGTTCTATGTTATGTTATTTTTGTCATTAAAAAAAGAGAAATACTATAGTGAGCCAAAAAGATAACACAAAAGAAAGTTCACAAAATATGAAATATGAAAGTCAATGAAATGAATCAATTAAAATTTAAGTTTGTTTAAATTTCTACATGTATCTCATATATTATCAGTCCAATTCATTTTGCGATATTATTTTTTTTTATTTTTTTTATTATTATAAAAACTCAGTGGATAAAGCATTCTTTATTAAATTCCTAGTTATTTTTATGGAAATAAAATCGTGATTTAAGTAAATAAAATCGTGATTTAAGTAAATAGGGTAATAAATAAGGTAATAAACTAGAGTTGCCAAAAAAAGGTGCTAATTACATTATTGTCCTTAGGTACGTAAAGCTGGCAAATTGCTGTGATCAACAACATTCAATCAAAACGGGGGATCCGTTAAACGACACCGTTAGCTACCTCAATTCTATCAGATCTCTGAATCACTTGATAAACGCCGTTTTCAATTCTTACTTTATATAGGGAGTATACAATAATTTGGTCCAAAAACGTTATATTTATAGTTTTATTATCTGAATTGAGTAACAAATTCTCGATCATTGTTTGTTATAATTTTCTGTCATGGCGGACATTTTAACGGCGATTCCGGCTGCCGTTCTTCGAAATCTTGCCGATAAGTTATACGAGAAGCGAAAAAATGCTGCTCTTGAGGTTAGGGTTAGAGTTAGGGTTTTATTTTGTTGAATTTGACTTTTTCTAGGGTTTTTAGATGATTATTGAGATGGTTTGACTTATTGTTACTGTTAGATTGAAGGAATTGTTAAGCAATTGACAGTTGCTGGAGATCATGATAAAGTTAATGCTGTGATTAATTTGTTGACTCACGAGTTTACGTATTCGCCGCAAGTGAATCATCGAAAGGTATAGCGGCATCAATTTATCATCAATCGTGATTTGTATTTTGTATAATTGGATGTTTTTGTTTTGCAGGGAGGGTTAATTGGACTGGCTGCAGCTACTGTTGGTTTGAGCGCCGAAGCTGCTCAACATCTTGAGGTAGCTTTCAGTTGATTATGCATGTATTTTAGTTGTTTTAGATGTAATGATTTACCGAATTTGTAAGGCTGTAAATGTAATGGTCCTTTATGATAAATGTCTAATCATTAACTGAATTAGTTAGACACTGGTTGCAACTCGAATTATCCTACGTGTCTGATAAGTTATTGTAGTGTAGGTGTTGATTTGCAAAACCTAATAACGAATCACAACGTGATCACTTAGTATTTCCCTGATACATGCATTGTAATTTTATTAGCTTTTTCCTTTTCTTGATGACTTATCAATATCTATCTGCTTTGACTCATTCACTAGTTTTAGGTAGCCTTGATATCTTTTTATTATTCTAGCTGAGTTGTATTGTTACATATAAATATGATATAATGTTGACTTGATGACTAATGGTATTACTATTATCGGTGACAATATGACATTATGCGTCTTATATTTATATTTATAGTAATAAAAGTGGCATTATGTGCCCATTAATCCCGTTGAAAAACATTTCAATGGTTTCAAACTTTAAAAATCCATCACAAAAGTGGGCTAATTTACATGCAGATTTTATAACTCTACTTGACTTGATGTAAGACTACCATTTTTCTTATATATGCTCAACTCTGTGCATGCGTGTTGCATATATCAATCTGCTCGAACTTGGAATTTGCATCTTTTTTATCAGTTTACATTGATTAAATCACTGAAGTTGTTTCCAATTTTTTTTCATTGCCTTACAACGCAACTTTTCAGCAAATTGTACCACCAGTGATCAACTCTTTCTCCGATCAAGATAGCAGAGTTCGTTATTATGCTTGTGAAGCTTTATACAACATTGCGAAGGTAAGAATGAGTATCGAGTAAATATCGTGCTGATAAACAATACAACTCGGGTTTAGCTTATGCCTTTTTGCAGGTTGTGAGAGGAGACTTCATTGTGTTCTTCAACCAGATATTTGATGCTTTGTGTAAGCTTTCAGCTGACTCGGATGCCAATGTACAAAATGCAGCTCATCTTTTAGACAGACTTGTTAAGGTAAATGACTTGTTTATTTGATATTTCTGTTAAACAATTTGCTAGTATAAATAAAGATGTTGATACTTTTAATGTTTGGAAACAGGACATTGTGACGGAGAGTGATCAGTTCAGGTTATTATCTACCATTTATACTGTTTCAAGTATTTATATTAATCTGGGATCATTTTTCAATCCTTTTGTTCTACTTCCTTTCCTTTACAGCATTGAAGAATTTATACCTTTGTTACGAGAGCGAATGAACGTTTTGAATCCTTACGTTCGCCAGTTTTTGGTTGGATGGATCACAGTGTTGGATAGCGTTCCAGACATAGATATGCTTGGTTTTCTTCCCGATTTTCTTGATGGTAAATGATTTCACTTCAAAATTAATTGTTTTACCCGTTAATGTGCATGTTTTTGGTCTCAGACCCTTTTTCAACATTACTAACATGTGAGTTTCAGGTTTATTTAATATGTTAAGTGATTCCAGCCATGAAATTAGGCAGCAAGCTGACTCAGCACTCTCAGAGTTTCTTCAGGAGATCAAGAACTCCCCAGTACGACTTCCATAACTATTATTACATTGTTTTTTTTTATGTGTACGTAGTAAAGTAGTGATAGTTACAACTTACAGCCTTCCATTAACTGGCTAAACTGTTATCCGAAATTCGAGAGTGTCTTCAAATCTCATATATTGTAATAGCAAATGTTATGATTTATTTGAAAATTCCTGACTCTAGCAGTGCTACTCATGAAGTCTGTAGATTACGGTCGCATGGCAGAAATACTAGTGCAGAGAGCATCTTCCCCTGATGAATTTACACGTTGGACTGCAATCACTTGGGTAAGGACACTTTGTTAATTAGGGTCTGGTTTATTTATGAGTTATTTTGAAATTATCTTGATAAGTAAGGGTACTTTCTTAATTAGGCTGTGTTTTGTTTCCCACTCTTGTTTTTATCAATTTCCCTGTTAAGAAAAAAGATAGTCTTGTAGTTTTTTATATGATCCTGAATTGATTAGACCACTGCTTCCTGAATTAAATTAGACAACTGATTTTATTTGCATCATTATTATTTTTGCAGATAAATGAGTTTGTGAAACTCGGTGGTGATCAGTTGGTTCCTTATTATGCGGATATATTGGGAGCTATCTTGCCATGCATAGCTGATAAAGAAGAGAAGATACGTGTTGTAAGTTGAATTATTTTTTCTTTCACTTGTATGTGAAGATGAAACTATATACTCGTATTAGGCTTTCCAGACTCGAATAAATTTGTTTGTAATGACTTTCCAAATATATACGGTTTAATGTTTATCTTAATTTCTAAATAATATATTGCGGAGTATTTAATTGTAGTCTTCTAGTTAAATATTAGCTATAGTATGATAATATAAGTAAATTAATACTCTTAGATATTTAATTAAATAAATAGATTTTAAAATTTGTTTTCTAGGTTTTACAATTTCTGATTATTCTAATTAGTTACCAAATATCTTGGTTATCACACGCTTACACGAGCTTATTCAAATTGCCTCTTGAAGAGCTTAAGTTCCAAGATGGCAAACATTCTTAGATTTACTGGACGTCTAAGTTTCCTGGAAATCAGTTTTTCGTGATGTTAATTTTTTTCCTACCATCTTCTTTAATTTTTATACAATTTATATTTTATATATATATCACTCAGGTGGTATTGGGTTTTGTTGTTGTTGTTGTATATATATATATATATATATATATATATATATATATATATATATATATATAATAGACATTTTGTGTGTGTGTGTGTGTTTAATACGTTTAAGTTGCGTTTGGTTTGCTCAAGGGAATCGCTAAAACTCTCGTTTATGAGACTTTCAACCCACACCCCTTAAGAAAAACCTTGTATCACTCTTTATTATTCCTGTAACATTCACACATACCAAAAACCCTCATCCAAACATACCCTAATATGGTAAACACATCATTTTGTGAATTTTCAGGTAGCTCGTGAAACAAATGAAGAGCTTCTTGCAATCCAGGCTGATCCTGCTGAAGGCTTTGATGTTGGGGCAATCTTGTCCATTGTGAAGAGGTCTGAACTTGGTATTTTGTTATTGTTATTATAGTCATAGTATGGGTTTCTAGGTTTTATTATTTTGGTTATCAAGCTTTTCAATAATTACCTATCTGGAAATGTTTTTGCTGCATGGGAGTTCTCCTCAAATGTTTGTTCCCTCAATATTACAGGCAGTTGTCTAGTGAATATGAGGCGACTCGGATTGAATCGTTGCATTGGATTTCAACCCTTTTGAATAGACATCGAATGGAGGTACCGTTTTTGGTCATCATGACACTTATCTGCTTGTTTCTTTTTATTGAAAGTTATCTGTGAGGTATTTTTGATCTTAATCTTAATTCAATGTAAATTGTGGAACATGAAATTCTATTATGAGTGTTACTGTGTTAGACATGCTTAGGCTTTATGGTTATTGACTTAACTTCGTCATTTGCTTTATATTTCTTGTAATAATGGATATATGCATAGTGTTTGGTGTGATTTGTGGTTTCTTTTAAAGCTCATATGGACATATGGATGAAAAGTTTTCTTGTCCTTTCCATATCTCCATCTTTTTATCGTTTTGATTCTTGGTACGTTTTCTTCGGTCTGCCATTGATTCATTTTGTTTGCAAATTGATTTTCAAGTAAAGTTGCATTTATCTGCATGGAAGTTCTCTCTATTGGTTTGGTAGGTATAAATACATGCTGGTACCACATTTTTTTTTTTTTTTTTTTTAACTTGAACATATTAAGTATTAAATGTATACAATTTGAAATTTTTCAACGTATTTTTATGCATGGTGTCAGTTGTAATACTAACTGAGATTGTAGCTAGTAATGAAAAATAAAAATTACTAATGAGTCAATGGTTTATACATGTAACAGGTCCTGTCATTTCTTAATGATATTTTTGACACACTTCTTAAAGCACTCTCAGATCCCTCTGATCAGGTAATCTTTCATTACACTCTTTAATCATTTTATCTCACTATATTCAAATTTGGTCAAGTTACTGTGGCATTCTCTTTATACTTAAAGATAAGATGTGATGTGTTGTAAAGTCTTTTCCCTTACATTTGTCCTTGATTAATATCATTAAACCATAGCGCAGCTCCTCATGATGATAACTAAATGGTGGCAGTATAAGTTGGCTCCAATTTACACGTGTACAATTACAATTTAACGTATCCTAGTTTTTTTTTTTTTTTCCAACTCAAAGGTCAGATTTGAAATTGGAAAGTATCATTGAGTAGGGAATTTAAAGAATGCAGTTCATGTTGCCTGTAGGTTACTTAAATGAAATAGTGATTTTTTTAAGTTAATAACCTGTCTACTGTTCTTTCTAAACAGACAATAATTATCTGCTTGAACGTTAAAATCAGTATTGCACTTAGTTATGTTTGATTGTCTTGATAGGTGGTGCTCCTGGTACTGGAGGTGCATGCATGCATAGCGGAGGATCAATATAACTTCCGCCAGCTCGTTGTTTTTCTTGTTCATAAATTCCGGACAGATGCCGTACTCTTGGAGAAGTAAGCTTAAACACACTATTTTTTCCTGAATAATAAAAGATTTTCTGAAAGAATTATCTGTTTTTCCTTAATTTTTTCATTCTCCTCCTTTTTTAAACATTTTATAGGCGTGGTGCTTTGATAATCCGCCGACTTTGTGTGCTTATAGATGCTGTAAGAGTGTACCAGGAATTATCTACTATTCTCGAGGGGGAAGCTGATCTGGACTTTGCTTCTACTATGGTTCAGGTTCTTAATTTGTTCTCTTCCAAGAATCAATGTTTGACTTTAGGATTCAAACTTAGGAATATAAAATTTTCAAAGCTAAATTAGTTTATTTCAATGTCTTAGCTCGATATCATTGAGTGTAACAATTTTTTATAGTTTAGTGTTTTTTTGTTTTTGTTTTTTTTTTTTTAATTCTCTCCAAAAAGTAAGGAAGTTTTTGTGCGTTGTTCTAAAATAACCTATTTGACCATAAAAAGTTATAAGTGTAATCTTCTTATATGTAGAAGTGGTGCGATGCCTATACGATACAAAAGAAAGTGCAAGTATGCAACTAAATGAAATACAATTGATAGATAGATGCAACCTAATTGGGTATGAGTTTTAACAAACCTTAGGTAGTAGTATCAAAGGGAAGTTAAGCTAGTTGCTGTTATAGGGTTGCAGAACTCGGGAAAACTCGCTGAGTACTCGTCAAAAGTTCGGGCTGAGTATTCGGTAAAAACTCGGTCAACTCTCAGTCAAAACTCGGGATTTACTCGGAAAGTCGGTCAAAACTTGGTCAAAGTAAAACTTGGTCAACATCTGATTACTCCATAAAAAGTCCCTACCGAGTACTCCACCGAGTAGCAATTTTTGCAACGATGCTTACTGTTTCTGAGACTCTATTTCTTATTTTACTATAGGCTTTGAATTTAATCCTGCTAACTGCGTCCGAGCTATCTGGCTTACGGGATCTTCTAAAGCAATCACTAGTTAATGCTGCTGGAAAGGACTTTTTTCTTTCACTCTATGCCTCATGGAGCCATTCATCGATGGCAATATTAAGTCTCTGTCTATTGGCACAGGCAAGTCTTCATTTTTTTTCTTTCTTATCCATCTTTTTTTTATGGTTGTTTTCTTTGTATCCATATATATCAATAAGAAAAAAAAACAGATGGCTAAAAACCAGGATTATCTTGGTGTTACGTCTAAATGTCTAATGCTTTTATTGATTTGTGTTTGTTTCGTCTAACAGGCTTATCAGCATGCAAGTTCAGTCATCCAATCTATAAAGGAGGAAGACATTAATGTCAAATTCTTGGTTCAGCTGGATAAATTAATAAACTTATTGGAGACTCCAATTTTTGCTTATCTTAGGCTTCAGGTGTGTTGCTGCTTTACTTTTCACTATGTTGTTAGAAAGTTAAATTTCAAGTTTGTTTTCTGCAAATAGTATATATTTAAGTACTTAAAAATAAAAGTTCCAATACTATTACTGTTGCTATTGTTATTATTATTATGATTGTGCCATACCGTTACAGCCTTTTCGCCTTACTTGCAGCTTCTTGAACCTGGAAGATATATATGGTTGTTAAAAGCTTTGTATGGTCTTCTTATGCTACTTCCCCAGGCATGTCTTATTCATGTTTTATGCCAAATTAAATATCCCATACAGGTGGCAATTTCGTTCATTTACTTATAAACAGATTAATTTCATTTATATGTTTATCTTTAATTGATTTCAAGGGTAAATTAAAAATAAAAATAGAGCTAAGAAGAATAAGGGTTGAATGGATCACATGTAATATTAATATTATACCCGATGAATTATAGCATTGCTGCAATATTATGAATTTTTTAATCAATTTTGATACACCAATGAAATACAAACACAATCAAAGTTTATATGCAAAATCGTTCCGCATCAACTCAACCTCTTAATATGTACAATAAAATAAAGTTGTCTGTTTTTGACCATTACCCAACACACTTGCTGAGCCTGTTTTATTGCCACCTCAATTTTTTTATTGTACTATTGTTGGTGCCCCTGGTGGATACAATAAGTTGATATCTCATTTTATGTGTCTCCTTTGTCATTATGCAGCAAAGTGCAGCCTTTAAAATCTTAAAAACGCGTTTGAAGACGGTGCCTTCATATTCTTTTGACAAGGAACAACTCAGCCGTACATCATCAGTAACATATTTTTCTGATGATGGTAACGCGAATGATGATCCTCGGAACAACATGCATAATGGCATAGACTTTGCATTTTGGTTGCAACGATTCGAACAGATGCAGCAACAACATCGTGTACATTTTAAAGCACAAGCACTGTCACACAAGACTTCCACATCTTCCTCAAAGGTTTGTCCCCTATATCTACAACTTGAACAAGTTTATTCCTTTTTTTTTGTCTTGGATTTAACATTTTAAATAAAATTGATTCGTTAGGTCAAAGAGGTGCAAAAACAAGAAGAATTTAAAGGACCCGCTGTACCAGAGTTGAGCAGGCCTCCTTCCAGATTATCTCGAAAAGGTCCTGGACAGTTACAACTATGATGGATGATGTTAACGGAGGCTCAAAATCCAGTACGGATTATAGAATGTATATCGTTGTAGTCTTTTTTTTTTTTGGTTGCTGTATCCGTTGAACTTTTTGTGATGGAGGTTTTTTTCTTTTTTTTTGATTTGTTTTGTTTCTCCACTTGAATCGCTCTTGGATATATCCAAGTTATTCTTTACTCTGGACGATTGATCTTGTGGTTCTGTTATTTTTGTTGAAAACCACAGGACCAGAGGTTATATATATTCTGCTTTTAGAAGTTGCAGATGCTTTGGCTAATATATTCTTATAATAAGAAATCTCAAGGCCTTTGTTTGCTACCGTTGGTTTTATTTCACATTTCGTTTTATGATACGTGTTTTCATTACGTGACGAGATTCGAGAAATGGGATGATTTGGTCTATTAAATTTACATATCATCATATTAGGAATGACATTCCGTTTGAGCACATAAGTGAATGATTTTGTATTTTTCCAGGAACATGCGGTGTCCAGAAACTGAGTTCGCATATCATTTAGCCGATAAGAGATGCAAGCGTATATCTGGTGTTGAACATATGCTATCCATGTTCCATCTGATGTTCTCTCAATGATGATTCTGAAAAATCAATATGGGTTGAATGTGAAAATTGTTATTAAGGATTAAATTATAAGAATTTTTTTAGTCAAATATGAATCTTTGTAAACAATGTAGATATCATTTGAAAATAAGTAGTTATGATAGAATCGAACTTTTGATTGATCTGGGTACTTGGGACCTATAGATGAAGATATGGTCTAGATCCTATTGAATCTCATTTAATTTGACACGCCAACTACTGCGGTTAAAGGTGGCAAATTGGTTGGGTCAGAGATAGAGTCAACATGTTTTAAACCATTTGGTTGATTAGAATGTCTAAAAAAAATTTTGAAGGAAAATTTTTTACAAGTTTTTTTGTAAAAAAATTCCACGTCAGCGCAGACTGATTGTCACGTCAGCGCAGACTGACTGCCACGTCAGTGCAGACTTGTGCCACACAAACTTACACGTGTTGTCAATCTGCGTTGACGTGAAATTTTAACAAAAATTATTTTTTTTTAAATTTTTGAAAAATATTTTTTTTCCTAAAACATTTTTCCGATTTTTTTTAAAATTTGTTTTTTTTCCAGTCTGTGAGCATATTGAAATTTTTTTTTTTTTTTTTTTTTTTTTAATTTGTGTGCATATTGAAGTTGAATCGTGCAGATATGCAAACACTAAGGCCTGTTTACTTGGGACTACTTGGTATTAATTGAATGTGGAGATTTATCGGTAAAAAAAGTTGGGTGTTTACTTTTGCCTTTTTGATTAATTTTGACTATACTAGTGTCTGTTTCAGAAATGCAGAAAAGGTATGTAGTCCCCATATAGCTCTTATTTTCCAAATTATACCCTTCTACCCTTCTCCAATCTATTTACGGAGTAATTTGTTACTGTATTTCAATAAAAACAAATCTCCTACATTCTTACTTTGAACTCCCCGTGAACCCTGTTACTCCCTTCCGATCAACAATCGCTATTCCGATGAACCTTGAAAATTGCGTATCTCAAAACCCACTACCAATTGCTACTCCGTCGACCCCATACATGCTACTCCGGCGATCCGTACATCGTCAAATTCAGATTTATCCACCGCCGATTACTTCATTTACTCCAAGTAGATAGATCTATAAAACCTAAATACGCAATACAAAACTGTTCCTTTGTCAAAGTGGTAGGCAATCACACATAATTACACTTTATTTTCATCTGAATTCATTTGTTTTTTTTATCTTTATTTTTATTTTCACCACCTGCTTAATTCTGGATTCGATGCTTTTATGTGGTAGTTACCTAACAATTTGGTTGTTTTTGTCAATTGTAAATATAAATTAAAGTTGTAATTTTTCCCCGGCTAAAATTGTAAATTTTGTTTTAATTTGAACGGTGCTGCAAGTGTTATTCAATTGTAATCTTTATTGTTTGATGTTTAATTTTATTGTTATCAATTTTTTTTTTTTTTTTTTTGAAAGGCAAAATAATTTTATTAATATATAAATATATGTACATTATACATCCCCGAAAAGTAACAAACATCCAACGATTATAACTACTAGACAAATGGAATTAAAAACCGACTATAAGTAAAACCCCCAGGAGAGGGGACTCAACGAATCGAGTAGGGACACGAAGTAGTACACAGTGCTGATCGAGCAGCGACAAAGCATAAACTCCAAGGCCCGTTTAACCCCTGAAGATCTTGCCTTATAGAAGGTTAGCCACGAGAAGCATAGAGGATGCTGTGGGGTATTAGCCAATGCCCACTCTTGATGTAACAACGCAATACGAGCTCGGGTTAATGAGCCATTGTGACCATTGAATTTGAGCTTTCTTTATTCGACCCGAAATCCATTTAAAGGATGAAAGTTGGATATCCGCTAGAATTGAAGGTATGTCCCAGATTTGGTTTTGAAAGATTTTTAGGTTGCGATATCTCCAAATAGAATAACCGCAGACCCACTTGGTGGCTTCCCATATTTTTGAACCTATCGATGAGAGACTGGAGCTGCAGCTACTTGAAAATAAATCCGCGACGTTTAGTTCTGCCGGGGGAGAAAAATTCCACCATTTGTAAAAATCCAACCATATAGCTTTAACCTGGGGGCATGTGGCAAGAATATGTTCGGTTGTCTCGGACGAGTCTTGGCAGATATTGCAAAGAACCGAACCGAGGTCTAAACCACGTTTGTCAAGTTCGGGTTTAACTGGAAGTCGATGAAGTTTTGCTCGCCAAACGAAAAGTTCAACTTTTAATGGGACAGATCTGTTGCGTTTTGTAGGTGGTTTTACAGTTGAAGGTTGGAGTCGAAGCATGTCTAAGTTTGCCGAAACTTGTTTGGTGAAAGAGTTATCCGAATCTGTTAGGGTGCAAAGCCACGAGTCTTCGGTAACGTTATTAGTATTCTGAGGTGGAGTAAAGTTCTCGATCAAACTTGATAGCTCCTCCATATCGCTAGCGCTTCTGCCCCTTGGAGAATGGAGCCAACTGCCATTGAATGAAAAGGATGACCCAGCTAAGTCCACCCGATCGAAGACGGTGCAACTTTTATCAGTATCAAGTGCAAATAATCGGGGGTATTTTTCTTTCAGAATGAAGCTCCCAAGCCAACGGTCGTGCCAAAAAGCTGTGCGTTTTCCATCTTTTAGAAACCTGCAAAAAATATGCGAAAAATCCCATCCAGCTTTCTCGAAATCCTTAGTGATATTGATGATGTTAAACCAAGTGGCACCGAGTTTCTTAAACCTGCAAAAGTCGTTAGTGACAAGCCCACCGTCCCTACCGTAAATACTAGAAATCACTTTAGTCCAAAGTGAGCAAGATTCCGATTTGAACCGCCACCACCATTTTCCTAGCAAGGCTAGGTTTTTGGCGGAAAGCGATCCAATGTCTAAACCTCCCGAGTCGTAAGGTAGTAAAGTGTCATCCCATTTAACCCAACATATTTTCTTACCCGACCCGGACCCGCCCCAGAAAAAATTACAACGAAGCGATTCAAGTTGTTTTAAGATAGAGGACGGGGCTTTGAAGAGTGAAAAGTAATAAAGTGGAAGACTAGAGAGAACGGATTTTACCAATGTGAGCCGACCTCCGAAAGATAAAGTTTTTGATTTCCACTCCGCGAGTCGCTTTTTGAATTTGTCCACCACCGGAAGCCAATGAGTGGGTTTGTTCATCTTAACTCCTATGGGTAAACCTAAGTAGGTAAAAGGAAAATCACCCGCTTTACATCCGATTCTTAGAGCTATACTTTCCAAGTCCCCATTCGAAACACCAACACCGAATAGATTGCTTTTATGGAAGTTAACTTTTAGACCCGAGAGATCTTCAAAGCACTTGAGAATTTTCATGGTGTTCAATATGTTGTGACGGGACCACTCACCAAAAAAGATGGTATCGTCAGCGTATTGTAAGTGCGAAATTATGACTTTTTCTTTACCGACTTCTATCCCTTTGAAATGCCCCGACAACATGGCACGCTTTACAAGGAGGTTTAAACCTTCCGCCGCAATTATGAATAAAAAGGGGGAGAGTGGGTCACCTTGCCTAACACCTCGTTCCGGGGTGAATTCACGGGTTGGGGATCCGTTAATGAGAATGGATATTGAGGCGGAGCTAAGGCATGCGAAGATCCATTTTTTCCATCTATTACCGAACCCGATATTCTCCATGGTTTCCATCAAGAAGTCCCATTTTAGGCAATCAAAAGCCTTTTCGAAATCTACCTTGAAAATGAAACCTTTTCTTTATTGTTATCAATTAGTTATTATGATCGTTGATTTGAGTAATAATAACTATTTAACAATTATAATTATATTTAGTTTAAGGGTAATATAGTCATTTTCTTTATTCTGACCATTAATTTGTTACGGAAAGTAAACAACATTATTCATTTACCGATTAATACATAAAGTCCACCCATATCCATTTTGCCATCTATATCCATAACTATCTTAATAATAAGAAAAGTAAACAGCCCTTAAATTTTGTATTAATAGAATGAGAGGGATCATTCATTAATCTCAAACCCTAACGATAGTTCAATTAGATCTATAGATATATATTATTTTTTAATTTTTATTTTGTCCCCTTTTTAGAAAGAAAAAAAAAGAGAATGTATATAATATAATTATATCGTTATGTTATTGTATGCTATCCACGGATTTACATATCAACTGTGGACCAACTATGTAAAAAATAAAAACTCATAAATATGGATTAGGTGTAATACGTGCATTCATAAGTTCCCAAGTTATAGTTAGTTTAGAATTTGCTGGTTGTACGGACGTGCACCCCATCAATTCACATACACACAACATCCCCGTGAATTATATCACATAGCAAATATCTTTTTTATTTTGATTTCACATCATATATCTCTTCAATCAACTAATTATTAAGCATTCTACTCAAAAATCTCTTTCAATTCTACAATCATTCATGGGTCTAAAGTCTCTCTTCAATAGAAAAACAAAGAAAACCATGAAAGATAACACAACCGAAAACACAAACATGAGCCGTTTGCAAATCGAGGACGAGCTAGAAAAAGTGTTCAAGAAATTCGATGTTAATTCTGACGGCAAGATTTCGTCATCAGAGCTTGGATCAATCAGGGTCACAAGACAAGTGAAGAAGAGCTAGTAAGTATGATAAAGGAAGTTGATGTTGATGGCGATGGGTTTATCGATTTACAAGAGTTCATTGAGTTGAACACGAAAAATTTGGATTATAATGAGGTATTGGTTAATTTGAAAAATGCCTTTTCTATTTTTGATATCGATAAAAACGGTCTGATCACGGTTGATGAACTCAAGAATGTGTTGGGTAGTTTAGGAGAAGAAAGTAGTATCCAAGATTGCAGAAAAATGATAGATGGGGTTGATCAAGATGGTGATGGGATGATTAGTTTTGATGAGTTTAAGGTTATGATGATGAGTGGATTAAGATTAGACGATAACTGAATTATGAGATTGTTTGATATGGATTTTATGGAATTGATTTTGAGAGAATGTCATTAATGGTTACGGAGTATTATTTTGTAAAATAGAAGTACTATCTATCATTTATCATCTGTTGTCTATTCTACCTTTCTACCCTCCCTCCATGTTCCGTTGTTGTATCCCAATTAACACTTATTTTCGTTTGACTTATAGTTATTGGTGTTGGCATATGCAACAAGCTAGATTTCATTTTTAAACAAGTTTTATCTTTGGATTTGTAATTTGGATTCAGGCTTTAATCTTTGGTTTTGTAATTTTCTTTTTATTGAACAGCAGTAAACGCCCTACGGTTGCATAACCCGCCCCCAACTACTGCACAGGAGGAAACCCGGTCCAATTGGAGGGCATGAGCGGTAAAACCCCCATCCCCCACTGGATGTGCGAAAGGCGCCATTTAGTAGAATTCAAGGGTAAAAGGGCAACATTTTGTGAGTCGAACTCCTGACCTCTCGCTAAGAGAGGCAGACCACTATCACATGAGTTACGTCATCTCATAACATATTTTTAAATCACTCTCAATCATCATCAAAGTTCATCTCATAACATATTTTTAAATTGGCGCTACGTCAGCACCTACTCAAAATTCCTCTCATAACTGAATGATAACTAAGCTACTGTCATTCGTGACATGTTTGATAAAAAAAACACGATACTCACTATTTTAATTTATAAATCGATACAAAAATATTAAATATTATTTGTGCAATCTGTTTGTTCAACAATTTCATTACAAAAAGGCCGTATTATCAAGAGTGCCGTTAGAAATGAAGGATGGTGGACGAGGATAACTGAGAACTAATTGCTTGTCATTAGTGTTCTTCGAGGACCAGTAAGGGCGACTTACATGAGAAATCGACGAGAGCGTTCTAATTATTCATTTATGAGAATATTTGACTTGCTATTTAAAGTAGGACTATTGACCAAAATGCTCATTTTTTCAAATAACTATAATAAATCGTCCTAAAAAAAATTATTGTCAAAAAGCTCTCGCAAGTCGCAAGGTTATCATGCGACTGCGCGACTCGCAATTTGATCGGCCATAGCTGAGGAATTTCAGGTCGTGAAATGAGATTTGAACTGATGACCAGGACAATACGAGTCGCAACGTCGCACATATATTTTACGAGTTGCGTATGACCCTTTATGTTTAAGTCGTACGATGTTGCTGAACGAGTCGCAACGCTCGCAAGGTTCACTTTGCGAATTTCAGAAATCTTATCCTGATAAGATTTCCGATAAGATTCTATGACACGTGGGGTCCAATTGCTTCACGGGTGATGCGCCCGGATCCGGTGTTGTTTTTCTCCCCGAAATGAATGAATGGATGGATGGTGGATGTTGGGGGTAAACTAGACGGTTTCCTGGGTTTTACTCGCGACAGTCGGTCCCGGTTGCATCTCTCTAGTCGTTTGAAGAGTTAGTCTTTCAGCTTTTCAGAGAGCGTAATTATAACATAGGGTCGTCACACGACTCAACAGTTTGGACGAGAATGACAAGGTTTCTTTATCTGTATTTAAGTTAATGTCTTATTATATTTTTTGTGAGTACTTTTCTGGTTTTATGATTATAATATAGATATATAATATTTTTGTGTTGCGTTTTTCTATTTTATAACCTACCTACTTAACTACTACTTAATTTTATATATATATATATATATATATATATATATATATATATATATATATATATATATATATATATATATATATATATATATATATATATAATTAGAGATATGTATATCTATTAAACTTTTATAGTGTATATCTTTTACAAGTTTATTTGATACAATCGAAGATGATTTCTATTTATTAAAACGTGTTGTGAACTTAAAACCCTCCTTAATTGTTCTGGTTCCAATTAAGTATGTCACTGGTATCTTTAAGCCAAAGGTGATTGTGACGATCCGTCTAAATCCCTTTGGACGAATACATCATTCATCAATTTCACAGTGAGGTACTGACCTCTACATGATACGTTTTGTAAACATTGCATTCTTTTGAAAAGGCACACCATAATTGAATATCAAATTCCAAGGTTTTTGACGTTTGATGATTTATACATATAGACAATCACCGTAATTAATAGTTTACAATATTACATCCGTTGATAATGCAGTCAAAATAAGATACATGGTGATGATTTTGTGAATGCAACGTTTTCTCGAATAAAGCATGTATGACTCCATGCACATAGCTTGTATCACATATAAGCAAACAGCGGAAGACTTCTAGGAACCTGAGAATAAACATGCTTTCAAGTGTCAACACAAAGGTTGGTGAGTTCATAGTTTTAATGTTGCGCATAATCTGTATATAAAGGTGGATCACAAGATTTCAGTTGTTTCATCCAGAAACGTTTATCAAAATATTCTACGAAATTGAGCACCCTGGTAACTAAACTTTAGCGTTATTATAAGTACCCCTGTTTTAACATACATGCAACCAACATGTACAATACACGCAATCCAACGTGTATTAACCTCAAATAGCATATGTCTGTTTTATAGTTCAGGCTAGGGTTTGTAATATCCCGCATTTTTTCGTTAAATTTATTTTTAACACCGTCTTTTTTTAGATGATATCTTTTGTTATCTAAATTCGTATCTTTCGTTAACTAACGTTCTTAATATTTTCGTTATTTGATTTAACATCTCTCGTTTACTCTAGCGTTTTTAAAATATTCGTTTGGTTAATTCACGCACCCGCTTTCAAACACGAGGGACCGAAGTTGCCAAGTGGGCAAACTAGTTGACTAGGTCAACTAGTCAACCCACTTACCACCACTCATTCATTTTCATCTTCACTTCCTCATCTCTTTATCCTCCCTAGTTCAAGAACACCATTTTCACCCAACTTCACTAATTCATCATCTTTTCGAATCTAGGAAGCTTGTTGTGATGACCCGGAAATTTTCGAACAAATTTAAACTTTAATCTTTATATTATTCCGACACGATAAGCAAAGTTTGTTAAGTTGAATCTCAAAAATTTTAAACTATGTTCATACATTCATTTAACCTCGACCAAATTCCAATGATTCATGAACCATTATATGAACGGACATGATTATATATGTATATGTGTATATATTATAACTTGAAAACGTTAACAAAGTATTAGACGTATAATACTTTACACGAACGTATTTGTTTCGATATAGGTTTAATATAATTATCAACGGAATTAAAAGATAATATCAAACGACTGATTTATCAGATACATTGTATGATCGTGAGTCTCTATTGAGAGGTCCACTTTGATGTAGGAAACCTTTCCTTTTTAACGATATTCGGAATAAATGGTAAAGTGAACAAATATGTCAATTAACGATTACTGGACAAAGGTTAGTAGAGATTAACTTTCAACACAATGATTGTCTCGTGTCTCTTGATAAAGTTAATTATTTAGTTTTCTTAATATTGAAAACTTTTTACGACATAGATGAAACCTTTTAAAGAATGATTTTGAATATAACTAATACTGGAAAACTAAATTATATTTATTCGATTTAGTTCAAATATATGAAAGCTTTCTTCGAAATAATAGATTTTTAATTATTATAAAGCTTCGATAAAAAGATGTGAATGTAATTAGTTTTAGAGAACTATAGTTATTCGATTTAGTATGGACAAGTTTTTCGATATAATAGAATTTGATTGTTAAAATGTTTTTATGGATTTTCAATGATATGAAAATGAAAATAAAGATAAAATAAAGATTTCTAATGAGCACTAAAAGACTACAACATTTCATCTCAAGATTTCAAGTTAAAATGATGGAAATTACTAAACCTGCGCACTTGCACGAGAAAAATCATAACTAAATCATACTGACTCGAAAAAGGGTGATTCCGGTGTCCAGACGTCCGTAGCTCAAAAATCTACAACTTTCGTGAAGACACCATACGCGGACGCGTACCTATCTACGCGAAACGCGTAATGTTTGTCGACATAAAAAGTTTGTCGACATAAAAAGTGATGGCGGCTTACCTTTTTATTATTATTATATTATATATTATATTATTATATTATTATTTTACAAATATATATATATATGAACGAAGTACTTGTTAGGAACTAAAAAAAAACACTCACACACTCACATAAATAAATCACTCTGTATATTTTCTAGCTTAAAATTTTAAATTAGTAGTATGGTACTGTAACAAGTGATACATGGGTATTTTAATTCGGGTTACAAACCGATTATAACTAAGGAAACTATGGGTTATTGCCAAGGAGGTTATGGGTAATATTCGGGGATATATTTATGAATCAAACCTAGTGTTTATCATCTCCGTTACGTCTACGTACTTTCCTACAATATTGAATCTCAATATTGATATGTTGAGATCTACGATTATTTGATAATTCGAGTTTCGGTCACATTACGATGAACAACTTTATATGCTGCTAAGGTGAGTTTCATATGATCCCTTTTTACTCTCTACATTTTTGGGCTGAGAATACATACAAATGCTTTATTAACTGATTTACAATATTTATATGCGTGAGTTTCATTTGCTCCCTTTTTAATTGCTTTTGCAATCTATATTTTTGGGCTGAGAATACATGCAATTTATTTTAAACGCAATGGATACAAGTACATACTTAATTCTACACTGAGTTTGAACCGAAAATCCCTTAGCTTTGGTAACTAGTAACTGCCAGTTATAAGAACTGATGGGCGCGAGTAGTAGTATATGGATCCATAGGGCTTGATATCCCCGTCCGAGCTAGAGCGCTAGCCTTTTAACGGACGTATGCTATTTGAGAAGCGTACACGTTGGTTTGCGTGTATTATTAAGATGATTATACAAAGGGTATAAAATATATATACGTTAAGTTTAGTTACCAGGGTGCTCAATTTCGTAGAATATTTTGATAAACGTTTCTGGATGAAATAACTGAAAACTTGTGATTCACCTTTATAAACAGATTATGCATAACACTAAAACTATGAACTCACCAACCTTTGTGTTGACACTTGTTAGCATGTTTATTCTCAGGTTTCCTAGAAGTCTTCCGCTGTTTGCTTATATGTTATACAAGCCATGTGCATGGAGTCATACATGATTTATTCAAGAAAACGTTGCATTCACAAAATCATCACCATCCATCTTATTTTGACTGCATTGTCAACGGAAATACTATTGTAAACTATTATTTACGGTGATTGTTTATATGTAGAAATCATCAGATGTCAAAAACCTTTAATTTAAATATTCATATATGGTGTGCCTTTTCAAAAGAATGCAATGTTTACAAAACGTATCATATAGAGGTCAAATACCTCGCAATGAAATCAATGAATGATGTGTTCGTCCATATGGATTTGGAGCGATCGTCACAGTTGGTATCAGAGCGTTGGTCCTAGCGAACCAGGTCTTGCATGAATGTGTCTAACTGATAGTTGTTAAGATGCATTCGTAAGTCTGGACTTCGACTGTGTTTGCATGTCAAAAGTTTTTCTTATCATTTCTTGTCGTAAATTACCTGCTTATTATTCCTAGTCTAGACACGTCTTACTGCATTTATTGCATAAATAGTGTATAGACAAAAATTCATATCTTAGAGTATCTGTTACTGTAAACTTTTCCTGACATCTTCCGAAAATTTCTCCGTGATTTATGGAATTTGGTATTATATATACATATGTAAATTATGTAATGAAGAATACCAAACTAAATTCTATAATCTAATTCATATCAAAAATCATCTCCCTAATTATACAAGATAGATCCCTATCTAGTTCAAATTCCTTAAACTCTGACAGCTATTCCGATATAGATATTCACCTGAATTCTGAAGATAGTGTAACCGGAATGGATCAACCAATTAGCCATCATCTATTCTGGATGAATTGGGGATGGGTTCGTAGTCTACTTAATCATTAGAGGCAAGAAGAAGGTGATCCCTTCCATCCACCACATTGTCCTCTTGGCGAAGAACCTGAAGCACTTACCGGCGAACCTGTTCGAGACACTATTTTCTCTCTCATTTCCAGAGTATCTCGTCACGAAAATATACTATCTCAAATTCTGGATCTTATTCATCTACTCTTCCGAACCGCCAATCATCCCGGTGTAGTAGAAGAAGTCAACGAGCTTCGTGCTCGGGTAGTGGCTTTGGAGAATATGGTGCAAAGGTTACAAGCACCAGCAGCATCACCGGCATCAACAGTACCACCGACAACAACACCAACAGTACCATTATCACCACCCACAACATCCGTATCGCAAACCTCAACTTTACAATCTGTTCCACGAGCATCAACGTCATACGCACCGTAGTTACCAAGAAATACCAGCAACAATAACCGATGAAGTATTAATTCATTTCCCCTGAAGAAATTTTATGTATATTTAATATATATGAATTTTGAAATCAAAATAAATTTTTTCGTACTAAGCTATTACGTGTGAATCTTAACTGGTAGGTACTACCCGGTTAGTTCATATTACTAATATGCAATGATGTACATCCTTCCTTAACACCTTAACCATCGTTAACTACAATCTCTGTTTCAATCTAATGAATTTCATTTCATAATAAACCAAGTGTATTATTCAATTACATAATTGATTTTACATTTTCATTTTTGATGTACTCGAAACTATCCAGAAAACATCATATGTGCCTTGTAAGGTTCACAAGAATTTCACGAGCATTAAGATCCTTCACCAATGAATATCAATAAGAATAAATAATAAAGTATTGATTTCATTAGCGAAATACTCCGCAAAGATTAAGTAATCTTTAATATTTTAGAGATTATTCATTTCTAATTCCAGCCAAAAATCAAATGAGCTTAATATGATATTAACTCATTAAATCTGTATTACATCTGAAGAAAATATACATAAATATATTTTCATAAAAACGGTAATAAAAATTCTTTTGTACAAAGTATTAATTGTGAAATCTTTAACGGGTAGGTAATACTCGGGAAATATATAAGTTCACAATTAATATGTTATACTGTACATTCTTCAACTTTGATTCAAAAATTATTAACTATGCTCACAGCGATATACAATCGTTTCCATACAAATTCAATTACATATTCTGATATTGACGGATCAGAATCCAAGCCAAGATTTAATGGGTGACATCATTCTTAGATCTCTACATCTTTTAAAGCTATACTTTGACTTCAAAATGGCGAAAGATCCTTTAGCATTGTTATTACCGAAAATAATCTTGCAATCCCTGTTTAAAGTATCCAGTTTTACCACACTTCTAACCAGTCAACTTCTACTTTTCAGATTAGCTTTATTATAACCTTGATATATACGTTTTTGTTACTGGGGAACCTTTCATGTTCCACCACATTAGCAGTAAATTTACCAACAACTTCATTGATCTTTGACCTTCCGAAAAATTCTTATACTCATTGAAACCGTATCATGTACTCATCCACATCTTGTAACGGCAATTGACTTACCAACTATCGGGAATTAGCAATCAGTATTTTGAAATCTTGTAGCACGTCTACGCCAACAGTTATATGTGTACATATAACGTCTACCTCCTAGACTTACATACTTCGAATGTGAAGTTTCTGAAAAACACCCCAAACTGTGAAACTAGTCCTCCGAATTTTGGAAAAATGCTGATGAAGCAGCAAAAACTGTAAACGACGTTAACAGTCAAAAGTTTAATGATAAAGAATAGTATGGTGGTAAAGCTGAAAAAAAAGAGAAGGTTTGGAACTGGAAAACGGATTGAGCAAACCATGAAAGAGGCTGTGGACAAATCACAAGGACGAAATCTACCTTCAAAGGATCCAAATGATTCAGTGTCTGCTAAAATCGTTAGCAAACACCTTACTCCTCATTCTAAACCTTCACAGACAGATTTTTCGCATCATCCTCTGATATTAAAAATTCTAAGATATCATCGTATCTTTCATTATAAATATCCTCGATATTTCTGGAGATATCTTCATAACTATTCTTATCTGAAATCATTCATCTCTTCGCGCTATCTTTATTACATCATAAAAGAAACTATTTTAGTTTCTAAATTCTGAAACCTTCAAGTTTAAAATATGAATGTTTTGAAGTATTGTTGGGAACTGAAGCATGAATTAGTATAATATAATGACACTTGATCAACGTGATTATATTACAGTAAGTCATGCTGAGTTTCTAATGGAACGTGATAAAGGTTCACAGATCCCACCCTCATCATGAACCATGTTACATAACTCTTTCATTCTATATAATCTCTAAATATATCAAGAAAATATATTTCTTGATGATTCGGTCTTTTCCGGATATTATGGTAATTTGATAAATCAAGATCGTGCCATTACAATTCCCTTCTTAGAACATTAACTATGTTCATTTCAAAATCCATACCTACTAATTCTGGACCATTATCCGCTTGACTTAAGGTCGGGAAGAGAAATCGAAAGCATGAAGCTCTGAAATATAATGGAAAATATAAAGCCCGATAACAACCCCGAAATTTACAAACCGTGTATATCGATGCGTATAGCAATATAAAGACACGGGAGAACGAAAAATACTATAACTCCAAGGTAATAGTAGAAGAAAATAACTTCATCTGGTGGGAGATGAAAAAGAAGAATGAAGGATACGATAGCCAGGAAAATATCAATAATCAAAACTGGATTAAGTATTTTCACAATCTATTGGGATGTTTGAATAAGGAAGAAGATTATAGGAGTGGTGAAAATAAATGAAACGGAAGAGATCAATTTATAGCGAAATATCAGACATAGCAATCGAGGCAGATTACGCATTTAATCAAAGGAAATCTTAATTTCCTTAAATTTCGAAGAATCAAATCTTATTATGAAGATTTTCTATTCCTTAAATTTCGGAAATCAATCGTTACTACGTCAAGAGATAAGACGCATCTCTATTCTCTATTTCACTTTATTACAATAACTTCCCTCATACGCTTCGAGTAATTGGATTGTTTTATCCATATTATTCAACGGTGATAAAACTTTATTATCGACTCATATTCGTCATAAAAACATTTTTATTGTTAGCCATGATGACCTCACTCAAATTTCGGGACGAAATTTCTTTAACGGGTAGGTACTGTGATGACCCGGAAATTTTCGAACAAATTTAAACTTTAATCTTTATATTATTCCGACACGATAAGCAAAGTTTGTTAAGTTGAATCTCAAAAATTTTAAACTATGTTCATACATTCATTTAACCTCGACCAAATTCCAATGATTCACGAACCATTATATGAACGGACATGATTATATATGTATATGTGTATATATTATAACTTGAAAACGTTAACAAAGTATTAGACGTATAATACTTTACACGAACGTATTTGTTTCGATATAGGTTTAATATAATTATCAACGGAATTAAAAGATAATATCAAACGACTGATTTATCAGATACATTGTATGATCGTGAGTCTCTATTGAGAGGTCCACTTTGATGTAGGAAACCTTTCCTTTTTAACGATATTCGGAATAAATGGTAAAGTGAATAAATATGTCAATTAACGATTACTGGACAAAGGTTAGTAGAGATTAACTTTCAACACAATGATTGTCTCGTGTCTCTTGATAAAGTTAATTATTTAGTTTTCTTAATATTGAAAACTTTTTACGACATAGATGAAACCTTTTAAAGAATGATTTTGAATATAACTAATACTGGAAAACTAAATTATATTTATTCGATTTAGTTCAAATATATGAAAGCGTTCTTCGAAATAATAGATTTTTAATTATTATAAAGCTTCGATAAAAAGATGTGAATGTAATTAGTTTTAGAGAACTATAGTTATTCGATTTAGTATGGACACGTTTTTCGATATAATAGAATTTGATTGTTAAAATGTTTTTATGGATTTTCAATGATATGAAAATGAAAATAAAGATAAAATAAAGATTTCTAATGAGCACTAAAAGACTACAACATTTCATCTCAAGATTTCAAGTTAAAATGATGGAAATTACTAAACCTGCGCACTTGCACGAGAAAAATCATAACTAAATCATACTGACTTGAAAAAGGGTGATTCCGGTGTCCAGACGTCCGTAGCTCAAAAATCTACAACTTTCGTGAAGACACCATACGCGGACCGCGTACCTATCTACGCGAAACGCGTAATGTTTGTCGACATAAAAAGTTTGTCGACATAAAAAGTGATGGCGGCTTACCTTTTTATTATTATTATATTATATATTATATTATTATATTATTATTTTACATATATATATATATATATATATATATATATATATATATATATATATATATATATATATGAACGAAGTACTTGTTAGGAACTAAAAAAAAACACTCACACACTCACATAAATAAATCACTCTGTATATATTTTCTAGCTTAAAATTTTAAATTAGTAGTATGGTACTGTAACAAGTGATACATGGGTATTTTAATTCGGGTTACAAACCGATTATAACTAAGGAAACTATGGGTTATTGCCAAGGAGGTTATGGGTAATATTCGGGGATATATTTATGAATCAAACCTAGTGTTTATCATCTCCGTTACGTCTACGTACTTTCCTACAATATTGAATCTCAATATTGATATGTTGAGATCTACGATTATTTGATAATCCGAGTTTCGGTCACATTACGATGAACAACTTTATATGCTGCTAAGGTGAGTTTCATATGATCCCTTTTTACTCTCTACATTTTTAGGCTGAGAATACATACAAATGCTTTATTAACTGATTTACAATATTTATATGCGCGAGTTTCATTTGCTCCCTTTTTAATTGCTTTTGCAATCTATATTTTTGGGCTGAGAATACATGCAATTTATTTTAAACGCAATGGATACAAGTACATACTTAATTCTACACTGAGTTTGAACCGAAAATCCCTTAGCTTTGGTAACTAGTAACTGCCAGTTATAAGAACTGGTGGGCGCGAGTAGTAGTATATGGATCCATAGGGCTTGATATCCCCGTCCGAGCTAGAGCGCTAGCCTTTTAACGGACGTATGCTATTTGAGAAGCGTACACGTTGGTTTGCGTGTATTATTAAGATGATTATACAAAGGGTATAAAATATATATACGTTAAGTTTAGTTACCAGGGTGCTCAATTTCGTAGAATATTTTGATAAACGTTTCTGGATGAAACAACTGAAAACTTGTGATTCACCTTTATAAACAGATTATGCATAACACTAAAACTATGAACTCACCAACCTTTGTGTTGACACTTGTTAGCATGTTTATTCTCAGGTTTCCTAGAAGTCTTCCGCTGTTTGCTTATATGTTATACAAGCCATGTGCATGGAGTCATACATGATTTATTCAAGAAAACGTTGCATTCACAAAATCATCACCATCCATCTTATTTTGACTGCATTGTCAACGGAAATACTATTGTAAACTATTATTTACGGTGATTGTTTATATGTAGAAATCATCAGATGTCGAAAACCTTTAATTTAAATATTCATATATGGTGTGCCTTTTCAAAAGAATGCAATGTTTACAAAACGTATCATATAGAGGTCAAATACCTCGCAATGAAATCAATGAATGATGTGTTCGTCCATATGGATTTGGAGCGATCGTCACACTTGTTACAAACCAAATTGCATATTCGTGATCCTCTCATCATCCTCTACATTTTGGTACCAATTTCATCTCGTTTGGGTAACATTTCTAAAACTCTAGATTTCATGTTCTTAGTGTTTTTGACTAGAAATGGTGTTAATTAGTGTCTATGGCTCAAGTCTAACATGAATATGTGTTTGGATTGCTCGATTTGTTGTTTTGAGTAACTAGCATGAACACTTGAAATGGGCGTGCTTAATCTTTGATTTTGAATGATTAAATGTTGTTTAAATGTTAAAGTTCATGCATTAAATGTGTTACTAGCATCATTAGCTTCAATTTGATGTGTAGGTTGACTTAGAAAACTCCACTAACATGATTATTGATTTTGTGTTTCTTGGTTAGGGTTTGATAGATTTTAAAATGAACTTTTGATACATTGAATGCTTGTTAATGTTGTTAGTAAGTGTTTAGTTTCAATGTATATTTAATTACCTTCGAAACGGCATATCGTATGTGTAAATTAGATTTCCCGAATCATAAAATGCGTTTTACGAACTTGAAACTTCAATGATGAACTTTTAACGATCATTCGATGAGGATTTGGTCATTAAAATGATGTAATTGTTTGATGATATATGATTAGTTGTATTCCTCGTCAAAATACCTTTCCAACGATATAAGATACATGTTTTAAGTGTTTTTGGTTCACAATTTGTGTTTGTTTGAAGTTTGGTTCGTGCACTTGTGTGTTTTCAGCAAAACAGGACCTGGGCACTAATCTGGACGCCGTCCAGATTCTTGGACACCGTCCAGGCCTTCATATCTGGACGCCGTCCAGCCAATCTGGACGCCGTCCAGATGAACTACCAGGTTCTGATTTGGTTGGCCGTTTACCATTTAATTCTTACTATGCTACGCACCTCCAATTCACATGTAACTTGTTCTAACATGCTTATATATGATTAAAAACCTCAGAAAAATAGTTCACGGGCCCGACCCGAATGTGTTGACTTTTTCGTTGACTTTGACTTGGACCAAAAGTTGAGTTTTATTCAAACATAACCAATACTTTTTTTAAACGTTGTAACCTTTCGTTTACACTTATATCTTGCATGAAACTTGACAACGTGATTAACATGCTACATAATCGAGTCGTAACGAGCCATAGGACTAATTGAACACATTTCGCCCGACCTTGTGTCGTGACCGGTTAATTGATACAACTTACTTGTTTAGGTCAAGGCTAAACAACTTTCATGCACACGTTTACTTTGTGAAGTACATTTATACTCGTGCACTCGAGGTGAGATCATAGTCCCACCTTTTCAACAACTTTTATTCTTTTAAATCGTGGGCTGAGAAACATATACTTTGTATACATTTTGTACTACTTACTTTTATGCTTTGAACACAAGTACGAAAACAAACATTCCACGTGCGAGTTAGAACAAAAATCCTCAATTCGATTATCATTAGTTGCACTTGCCGGGTGTAAGCGAGAACTTATGTTGTATGGCCATATGGGTTTGACAAACCCTCATTCGGACGGTTCGCTACCGTTATGCGGGTGAAATATATTTTTGAGAAACAGTGTATGTTCTAACACTATTTGTGATGGGGTAACGTTGGTTAAGCATTGATAATTGGGTGCTCGCGAACTTACTTTTGGAATGCAAACGATTTGAAAAATCAACTATATTAAATCTTGTGGTTCAAAAACAACGTTCATTACTACACTATGATTTTACCAATGTTTTTCGTTGACAGTTTTTCTGTATGTTTCTCAGGTTCATATTTGGCTACTTGATACATGCTTCCGCACACTTTGATTACTTGCTTGGAGTCAAGCATACATGCATACGCTAGCGATAGCACTTTTGGATCTAACTTAAGCATACATACTTACGCTATTTATAGCAAACCGTGATTTTGAACTAATAATATCGCAAGTTATTTCATTTATACTTATTAACTTTTTTAAACTTAAACTTATTGTCGAACTGTTGGTAAACTTAAAACTTTGCAAGTCTTACACGTTTCAAATGAATGCGACATAATTTTGGTCAAACGCGTCTCATTTAGGGACTATGACCATGTAACGGGACCTAAGTTAACGGCGCCATTGTGATGACCCGAAAATTTTCGAACAAATTTAAACTTTAATCTTTATATTATTCCGACACGATAAGCAAAGTTTGTTAAGTTGAATCTCAAAAATTTTAAACTATGTTCATACATTCATTTAACCTCGACCAAATTCCAATGATTCACGAACCATTATATGAACGGACATGATTATATATGTATATGTGTATATATTATAACTTGAAAACGTTAACAAAGTATTAGACGTATAATACTTTACACGAACGTATTTGTTTCGATATAGGTTTAATATAATTATCAACGGAATTAAAAGATAATATCAAACGACTGATTTATCAGATACATTGTATGATCGTGAGTCTCTATTGAGAGGTCCACTTTGATGTAGGAAACCTTTCCTTTTTAAAGATATTCGGAATAAATGGTAAAGTGAACAAATATGTCAATTAACGATTACTGGACAAAGGTTAGTAGAGATTAACTTTCAACACAATGATTGTCTCGTGTCTCTTGATAAAGTTAATTATTTAGTTTTCTTAATATTGAAAACTTTTTACGACATAGATGAAACCTTTTAAAGAATGATTTTGAATATAACTAATACTGGAAAACTAAATTATATTTATTCGATTTAGTTCAAATATATGAAAGCGTTCTTCGAAATAATAGATTTTTAATTATTATAAAGCTTCGATAAAAAGATGTGAATGTAATTAGTTTTAGAGAACTATAGTTATTCGATTTAGTATGGACACGTTTTTCGATATAATAGAATTTGATTGTTAAAATGTTTTTATGGATTTTCAATGATATGAAAATGAAAATAAAGATAAAATAAAGATTTCTAATGAGCACTAAAAGACTACAACATTTCATCTCAAGATTTCAAGTTAAAATGATGGAAATTACTAAACCTGCGCACTTGCACGAGAAAAATCATAACTAAATCATACTGACTCGAAAAAGGGTGATTCCGGTGTCCAGACGTCCGTAGCTCAAAAATCTACAACTTTCGTGAAGACACCATACGCAGACCGCGTACCTATCTACGCGAAACGCGTAATGTTTGTCGACATAAAAAGTTTGTCGACATAAAAAGTGATGGCGGCTTACCTTTTTATTATTATTATACTATATATTATATTATTATATTATTATTTTACATATATATATATATATATATATATATATATATATATATATATATATATATATATATATATATATATATATATATATATATATATATATATATATATATATATATATATGAACGAAGTACTTGTTAGGAACTAAAAAAAAAAACACTCACACACTCACATAAATAAATCACTCTGTATATTTTCTAGCTTAAAATTTTAAATTAGTAGTATGGTACTGTAACAAGTGATACATGGGTATTTTAATTCGGGTTACAAACCGATTATAACTAAGGAAACTTTGGGTTATTGCCAAGGAGGTTATGGGTAATATTCGGGGATATATTTATGAATCAAACCTAGTGTTTATCATCTCCGTTACGTCTACGTACTTTCCTACAATATTGAATCTCAATATTGATATGTTGAGATCTACGAATATTTGATAATCCGAGTTTCGGTCACATTACGATGAACAACTTTATATGCTGCTAAGGTGAGTTTCATATGATCCCTTTTTACTCTCTACATTTTTGGGCTGAGAATACATACAAATGCTTTATTAACTGATTTACAATATTTATATGCGTGAGTTTCATTTGCTCCCTTTTTAATTGCTTTTGCAATCTATATTTTTGGGCTGAGAATACATGCAATTTATTTTAAACGCAATGGATACAAGTACATACTTAATTCTACACTGAGTTTGAACCGAAAATCCCTTAGCTTTGGTAACTAGTAACTGCCAGTTATAAGAACTGGTGGGCGCGAGTAGTAGTATATGGATCCATAGGGCTTGATATCCCCGTCCGAGCTAGAGCGCTAGCCTTTTAACGGACGTATGCTATTTGAGAAGCGTACACGTTGGTTTGCGTGTATTATTAAGATGATTATACAAAGGGTATAAAATATATATACGTTAAGTTTAGTTACCAGGGTGCTCAATTTCGTAGAATATTTTGATAAACGTTTCTGGATGAAACAACTGAAAACTTGTGATTCACCTTTATAAACAGATTATGCATAACACTAAAACTATGAACTCACCAACCTTTGTGTTGACACTTGTTAGCATGTTTATTCTCAGGTTTCCTAGAAGTCTTCCGCTGTTTACTTATATGTTATACAAGCCATGTGCATGGAGTCATACATGATTTATTCAAGAAAGCGTTGCATTCACAAAATCATCACCATCCATCTTATTTTGACTGCATTGTCAACGGAAATACTATTGTAAACTATTATTTACGGTGATTGTTTATATGTAGAAATCATCAGATGTCGAAAACCTTTAATTTAAATATTCATATATGGTGTGCCTTTTCAAAAGAATGCAATGTTTACAAAACGTATCATATAGAGGTCAAATACCTCGCAATGAAATCAATGAATGATGTGTTCGTCCATATGGATTTGGAGCGATCGTCACAGTTGGTATCAGAGCGTTGGTCCTAGCAAACCAGGTCTTGCATGAATGTGTCTAACTGATAGTTGTTAAGATGCATTCGTAAGTCTGGACTTCGACTGTGTTTGCATGTCAAAAGTTTTGCTTATCATTTCTTGTCGTAAATTACCTGCTTATTATTCCTAGTCTAGACACGTCTTACTGCATTTATTGCATAAATAGTGTATAGACAAAAATTCATATCTTAGAGTATCTGTTACTGTAAACTTTTCCTGACATCTTCCGAAAATTTCTCCGTGATTTATGGAATTTGGTATTATATATACATATATAAATTATGTAATGAAGAATACCAAACTAAATTCTATAATCTAATTCATATCAAAAATCATCTCCCTAATTATACAAGATAGATCCCTATCTAGTTCAAATTCCTTAAACTCTGACAGCTATTCCGATATAGATATTCACCTGAATTCTGAAGATAGTGTAACCGGAATGGATCAACCAATTAGCCATCATCTATTCTGGATGAATTGGGGATGGGCTCGTAGTCTACTTAATCATTGGAGGCAAGAAGAAGGTGATCCCTTCCATCCACCACATTGTCCTCTTGGCGAAGAACCTGAAGCACTTACCGGCGAACCTGTTCGAGACACTATTTTCTCTCTCATTTCCAGAGTATCTCGTCACGAAAATATACTATCTCAAATTCTGGATCTTATTCATCCGCTCTTCCGAACCGCCAATCATCCCGGTGTAGTAGAAGAAGTCAACGAGCTTCGTGCTCGGGTAGTGGCTTTGGAGAATATGGTGCAAAGGTTACAAGCACCAGCAGCATCACCGGTATCAACAGTACCACCGACAACAACACCAACAGTACCATTATCACCACCAACAACATCCGTATCGCAAACCTCAACTTTACAATCTGTTCCACGAGCATCAACGTCATACGCACCGTAGTTACCAAGAAATACCAGCAACAATAACCGATGAAGTATTAACTCATTTCCCCTGAAGAAATTTTATGTATATTTAATATATATGAATTTTGAAATCAAAATAAATTTTTTCGTACTAAGCTATTACTTGTGAATCTTAACTGGTAGGTACTACCCGGTTAGTTCATATTACTAATATGCAATGATGTACATCCTTCCTTAACACCTTAACCATCGTTAACTACAATCTCTGTTTCAATCTAATGAATTTCATTTCATAATAAACCAAGTGTATTATTCAATTACATAATTGATTTTACATTTTCATTTTTGATGTACTCGAAACTATCCAGAAAACATCATATGTGCCTTGTAAGGTTCACAAGAATTTCACGAGCATTAACATCCTTCACCAATGAATATCAATAAGAATAAATAATGAAGTATTGATTTCATTAGCGAAATACTCCGCAAAGATTAAGTAATCTTTAATATTTTAGAGATTATTCATTTCTAATTCCAGCCAAAAATCAAATGAGCTTAATATGATGTTAACTCATTAAATCTGTATTACATCTGAAGAAAATATACATAAATATATTTTCATAAAAACGGTAATAAAAATTCTTTTGTACAAAGTATTAATTGTGAAATCTTTAACAGGTAGGTAATACTCGGGAAATATATAAGTTCACAATTAATATGTTATACTGTACATTCTTCAACTTTGATTCAAAAATTATTAACTATGCTCACAGCGATATACAATCGTTTCCATACAAATTCAATTACATATTCTGATATTGACGGATCAGAATCCAAGCCAAGATTTAATGGGTGACATCATTCTTAGATCTCTACATCTTTTAAAGCTATACTTTGACTTCAAAATGGCGAAAGATCCTTTAGCATTGTTATTACCGAAAATAATCTTGCAATCCCTGTTTAAAGTATCCAGTTTTACCACACTTCTAACCAGTCAACTTCTACTTTTCAGATTAGCTTTATTATAACCTTGATATATACGTTTTTGTTACTGGGGAACCTTTCATGTTCCACCACATTAGCAGTAAATTTACCAACAACTTCATTGATCTTTGACCTTCCGAAAAATCCTTATACTCATTGAAACCGTATCATGTACTCATCCACATCTTGTAACGGCAATTGACATACCGACTATCGGGAATTAGCAATCAGTATTTTGAAATCTTGTAGCACGTCTACGCCAACAGTTATATGTGTACATATAATGTCTACCTCCTAGACTTACATACTTCGAATGTGAAGTTTCTGAAAAACACCCCAAACTGTGAAACTAGTCCTCCGAATTTTGGAAAAATGCTGATGAAGCAGCAAAAACTGTAAACGACGTTAACAGTCAAAAGTTTAATGATAAAGAATAGTATGGTGGTAAAGCTGAAAAAAAAGAGAAGGTTTGGAACTGGAAAACGGATTGAGCAAACCATGAAAGAGGCTGTGGACAAATCACAAGGACGAAATCTACCTTCAAAGGATCCAAATGATTCAGTGTCTGCTAAAATCGTTAGCAAACACCTTACTCCTCATTCTAAACCTTCACAGACAGATTTTTCGCATCATCCTCTGATATTAAAAATTCTAAGATATCATCGTATCTTTCATTATAAATATCCTCGATATTTCTAAAGATATCTTCATAACTATTCTTATCTGAAATCATTCATCTCTTCGCGCTATCTTTATTACATCATAAAAGAAACTATTTTAGTTTCTAAATTCTGAAACCTTCAAGTTTAAAATATGAATGTTTTGAAGTATTGTTGGGAACTGAAGCATGAATTAGTATAATATAATGACACTTGATCAACGTGATTATATTACAGTAAGTCATGCTGAGTTTCTAATGGAACGTGATAAAGGTTCACAGATCCCACCCTCATCATGAACCATGTTACATAACTCTTTCATTCTATATAATCTCTAAATATATCAAGAAAATATATTTCTTGATGATTCGGTCTTTTCCGGATATTATGGTAATTTGATAAATCAAGATCGTGCCATTACAATTCCCTTCTTAGAACATTAACTATGTTCATTTCAAAATCCATACCTACTAATTCTGGACCATTATCCGCTTGACTTAAGGTCGGGAAGAGAAATCGAAAGCATGAAGCTCTGAAATATAATGGAAAATATAAAGCCCGATAACAACCCCGAAATTTACAAACCGTGTATATCGATGCGTATAGCAATATAAAGACACGGGAGAACGAAAAATACTATAACTCCAAGGTAATAGTAGAAGAAAATAACTTCATCTGGTGGGAGATGAAAAAGAAGAATGAAGGATACGATAGCCAGGAAAATATCAATAATCAGAACTGGATTAAGTATTTTCACAATCTATTGGGATGTTTGAATAAGGAAGAAGATTATAGGAGTGGTGAAAATAAATGAAACGGAAGAGTTCAATTTATAGCGAAATATCAGACATAGCAATCGAGGCAGATTACGCATTTAATCAAAGGAAATCTTAATTTCCTTAAATTCCGAAGAATCAAATCTTATTATGAAGATTTTCTATTCCTTAAATTTCGGAAATCAATCGTTACTACGTCAAGAGATAAGACGCATCTCTATTCTCTATTTCACTTTATTACAATAACTTCCCTCATACGCTTCGAGTAATTGGATTGTTTTATCCATATTATTCAACGGTGATAAAACTTTATTTATCGACTCATATTCGTCATAAAAACATTTTTATTGTTAGCCATGATGACCTCACTCAAATTTCGGGACGAAATTTCTTTAACGGGTAGGTACTGTGATGACCCGGAAATTTTCGAACAAATTTAAACTTTAATCTTTATATTATTCCGACACGATAAGCAAAGTTTGTTAAGTTGAATCTCAAAAATTTTAAACTATGTTCATACATTCATTTAACCTCGACCAAATTCCAATGATTCACGAACCATTATATGAACGGACATGATTATATATGTATATGTGTATATATTATAACTTGAAAACGTTAACAAAGTATTAGACGTATAATACTTTACACGAACGTATTTGTTTCGATATAGGTTTAATATAATTATCAACGGAATTAAAAGATAATATCAAACGACTGATTTATCAGATACATTGTATGATCGTGAGTCTCTATTGAGAGGTCCACTTTGATGTAGGAAACCTTTCCTTTTTAACGATATTCGGTATAAATGGTAAAGTGAACAAATATGTCAATTAACGATTACTGGACAAAGGTTAGTAGAGATTAACTTTCAACACAATGATTGTCTCGTGTCTCTTGATAAAGTTAATTATTTAGTTTTCTTAATATTGAAAACTTTTTACGACATAGATGAAACCTTTTAAAGAATGATTTTGAATATAACTAATACTGGAAAACTAAATTATATTTATTCGATTTAGTTCAAATATATGAAAGCGTTCTTCGAAATAATAGATTTTTAATTATTATAAAGCTTCGATAAAAAGATGTGAATGTAATTAGTTTTAGAGAACTATAGTTATTCGATTTAGTATGGACACGTTTTTCGATATAATAGAATTTGATTGTTAAAATGTTTTTATGGATTTTCAATGATATGAAAATGAAAATAAAGATAAAATAAATATTTCTAATGAGCACTAAAAGACTACAACATTTCATCTCAAGATTTCAAGTTAAAATGATGGAAATTACTAAACCTGCGCACTTGCACGAGAAAAATCATAACTAAATCATACTGACTCGAAAAAGGGTGATTCCGGTGGCCAGACGTCCGTAGCTCAAAAATCTACAACTTTCGTGAAGACACCATATGCGGACCGCGTACCTATCTATGCGAAACACGTAATGTTTGTCGACATAAAAAGGTTGTCCACATAAAAAGTGATGGCGGCTTACCTTTTTATTATTATTATATTATATATTATATTATTATATTATTATTTTACATATATATATATATATATATATATATATATATATATATATATATATATGAACGAAGTACTTGTTAGGAACTAAAAAAAAACACTCACACACTCACATAAATAAATCACTCTGTATATTTTCTAGCTTAAAATTTTAAATTAGTAGTATGGTACTGTAACAAGTGATACATGGGTATTTTAATTCGGGTTACAAACCGATTATAACTAAGGAAACTATGGGTTATTGCCAAGGAGGTTATGGGTAATATTCGAGGATATATTTATGAATCAAACCTAGTGTTTATCATCTCCGTTACGTCTACGTACTTTCCTACAATATTGAATCTCAATATTGATATGTTGAGATCTACGATTATTTGATAATCCGAGTTTCGGTCACATTACGATGAACAACTTTATATGCTGCTAAGGTGAGTTTCATATGATCCCTTTTTACTCTCTACATTTTTGCGCTGAGAATACATACAAATGCTTTATTAACTGATTTACAATATTTATATGCGTGAGTTTCATTTGCTCCCTTTTTAATTGCTTTTGCAATCTATATTTTTGGGCTGAGAATACATGCAATTTATTTTAAACGCAATGGATACAAGTACATACTTAATTCTACACTGAGTTTGAACCGAAAATCGCTTAGCTTTGGTAACTAGTAACTGCCAGTTATAAGAACTGGTGGGCGCGAGTAGTAGTATATGGATCCATAGGGCTTGATATCCCCGTCCGAGCTAGAGCGCTAGCCTTTTAACGGACGTATGCTATTTGAGAAGCGTACACGTTGGTTTGCGTGTATTATTAAGATGATTATACAAAGGGTATAAAATATATATACGTTAAGTTTAGTTACCAGGGTGCTCAATTTCATAGAATATTTTGATAAACGTTTCTGGATGAAACAACTGAAAACTTGTGATTCACCTTTATAAACAGATTATGCATAACACTAAAACTATGAACTCACCAACCTTTGTGTTGACACTTGTTAGCATGTTTATTCTCAGGTTTCCTAGAAGTCTTCCGCTGTTTGCTTATATGTTATACAAGCCATGTGCATGGAGTCATACATGATTTATTCAAGAAAACGTTGCATTCACAAAATCATCACCATCCATCTTATTTTGACTGCATTGTCAACGGAAATACTATTGTAAACTATTATTTACGGTGATTGTTTATATGTAGAAATCATCAGATGTCGAAAACCTTTAATTTAAATATTCATATATGGTGTGCCTTTTCAAAAGAATGCAATGTTTACAAAACGTATCATATAGAGGTCAAATACCTCGCAATGAAATCAATGAATGATGTGTTCGTCCATATGGATTTGGAGCGATCGTCACAGCTGTCAATGACAATTTTGTCTGGTTGCTACAGATGGTATCAGAGCGTTGGTTGTAGGGAACTAGGATATGCATTAGTGTGTCTGACAGAGTTGTTAGGACGCATTAGTGAATCTAGACTACAACCGGATGGTTAGCCATTGCATTCTGACATACATTTGCTATAGATAGCACTTACTTGACTACTTGTGCATTATACTTGAATCATTCTTAGGCAAACTTCTTAATGGTACCAATTTTTCATCATACGAACTCGTACTCTGCCATTTCTGGTAACACACGTAAATTCGAGATTCATACGCGTAAGGATGACGACGACTTCATTAGTCACACTTGTTCGGGAACTCTGTCTCCCAGACTGTTATTCGCCACCGTTTCAACTTACTATCGGTGTCGCACCGGTGTTCCTTACTATCTACCACTTCTTGTTACTACCATCACTACTCTAGGTGAGTATCGTCATTACTACTTATCACTACGGTTGCGTACTACTTGTTATCATAATTCGTTACTCCTTTCGTACCTAAAAGACATTATTGTTTGACTTGAACCGCATTGATGTGAACAATCATTTATACACTTCCCTCGAGAAACGCTTCTTCAGAGTTGCACAAATTCTTTCTATCCAATACGAGACACGTTTGAGACGGCGTTACACTTTGTTCATTTTAGATCTTCACGATTACACGAACTTGATGTTATGGAGTGATGTGGGAATGGAGGTATGAGTTAACATAATATAACGAAACTCGATCAACGTGGTTATATTATGGTAAGTCATACCAAAGTTCTAATGATACGTGAGGGTGATTGGACTCGATCAACCTAATCACCACCATGTGCCATGTACATGACTTCATTTTTCTTGTTGGGTATCCGAAAACTCCGAGAATATTGATAACAACCATCCTATGGGCACATCTTCGATTATTGTCGAACTATATTTATGCTTCGGAATGAATGACAAATTCTTTCAACTCCAAACGTATATTACATGTGTATACTATCTCGTCTTCGCACAGTTTTATCGACGGACTACAATATGCTTGTTATTCTCACATCGAGGCGGGAACTTCTCTCGCATTACACTCGTACTTCCGTATAAGGAAATCTTTTATCTAAATTCTCAATGGAGGGATAGACTCTTCACGTTATACTAGTATTCACCACGAGGGTGAATAGTCCTAATGAACGTTTTTCAGAACCCGATAAGAAACTTGATCTAACAAACATTTTTAGAAATCGATAAATCTTCCGCGGCGCGAATTTCTTGAGAAACGAAAACTTGTTCAAATATATCATAAGGAAATGTACCTCACTTCGGATTGAGATGCTCGTTTCACTTCTAGGTTTCGGAGTGCATTACAAGAAGCCTTGCGAACACGTTTAAACATGAGTACCACGTATCATCCACACACCGACGGACCAAGCAAACATACGATTCAAACCTTGGAAAACATATCACGAACTTGTATTGTTGCCTTTAATTGATTTCCTCTTACAACAATAGTTATCATTCGAGTATTAACGCCACACCTTTTCGAAACTTTATATAGCCGCAAATGTCATTCTCTTAAATTGTTGGGCCGAAGTAAGCGACAATCAAACCACCGGACCCGAACTCTTTCATGAAATAACTGTTAAGATCGTTCAAACCCAAGAGAGACTCTAGACGGCCCGTAGTCTCCAAAAGAGTTATGCCGATGTTAGATGTAAACCTTTTGAATTCCAAGTGGGTAGCCGCATAACGTTAAAAGTCGCACCTTGAAAAGGTGTAATCCGTTTCAAGAAACGTAGAAAGCTAAATCCGCAATATTTTGATCCTTTGAAAATCTTGGGGCGTATTGGACCTGTTGCTTACCATTTTTATCTTCCGACTCAATTGAGCTCCGTTCATCCTACATTCCGTGTATCAAACTTGAAGAAGTGTCTTTCCGAACAAGAACTTGTTATTCCCTTCGATGAGCTTACTATCGATGATAAACTCCGCTTCATAAGAGGACCGGTTGAAATTATAGATCGTGAAACCAAACTCTAAGACGACGTGAAATCCCGACTGTCAAAGTTCTTTGAAATGCACAAGGAAATACCTTCACTTATTCATAGAATTGGCAACACAAGATCTCGAGGAAAAAACAACGACCACAACTTCCAACTAAATTTCGGGACGAAATTTCTTTTAAGGTGTAGGTAATGTAACATCCCGTATTTTTCCGTTGAATTTATTTTTAACACCGTATTTTTTTAGATGATATTTTTTGTTATCTAAATTCGTATCTTTCGTTAACCAACATTCTTAATATTTCCGTTATTTGATTTAACATCTCTCGTTTACTCTAGCGTTTTTAAAATATTCGTTTGGTTAATTCACGCACCCGCTTTCAAACACGAGGGGCCGAAGTTGCCAAGTGGGCAAACTAGTTGACTAGGTCAACTAGTCAACCCACTTACCACCATTCATTCATTTTCATCTTCACCTCCTCATCTCTTTATCCTCTCTAGTTCAAGAACACCATCTTCACCCAACTTCACTAATTCATCATCCATTTCGAATCTAGAAAGCTTGTTACAAAACAAATTACATATTCGTGATCTGTAACACCCCAGCTTAACATGACCACAATATTGTCCGCTTTGCCCGCAGGCGCACGGCTTTTTCTTGGCGACCACACACGATAAGCACTTTCCCAGGAGGTCACCCATCCTGGTAGCGCTCTCGCCCGAGCACGCTTAACCATAACGTACTCGCACTTTTACTCAGTCTGTGATCCCAAAACGCGTTGTGTCATTTAAGCGTGGGTATTACCTTATAATCCCATGATCACTCATGTATGTGGGCGATGTGGGATTTGCCTAGGATGTTACATTCACCCCCCCTCAGGGACTCATCGTCCTCGATGAGGTTTGCCCCACCACCCCCAACGGCACATGAGTGGCTCTGATACCATTCTGTAACACCCCAGCTTAACATGACCACAATATTGTCCGCTTTGCCCGCAGGCGCACGGCTTTTTCTTGACGACCACACACGATAAGCACTTTCCCAGGAGGTCACCCATCCTGGTAGCGCTCTCGCCCGAGCACGCTTAACCATAACGTACTCGCACTTTTACTCAGCCTGTGATCCCAAAACGCGTCATGCTAGGAAAGGTCTCCACACCCTTATAAGGCATGCTTCATTCCCCTCTCCAACCGATGTGGGACGGATGTAACACGGATGTTACAATCCTCCCCCTAATGGGACACAGCGTCCTCGCTGTGCACGTTTGGTTCGGGGCCTGGCTCTGATACCACCTGATACCATCTGGAAGATTGCTTGAGTGGTTAGGCCCTTTATTTGGTAAAGGAATGTCGAAAGTTCGAATCTCGCAAACTACAATTTTTAATGTAACACCCTAGGCAAATCCCACAATGCCCACACACATGAGTGATCATGGGATTATAATGTAATACTCACGCTTAAATGACACAACGCGTTTTGGGATCACAGGCAGAGCAGATGTGCGAGTACGTTGCAGTTAATCGTGCTCGGGCGAGAGCACTACCGGGATGGGTGACCTCCTGGGAAAGTGCTTCTCGTGTGTGGTCGCCAAGAAAAAGCCGTGCGCCTGCGGGCAAAGCGGCAATATTGTGGTCATGTTAAGCTGGGGTGTTACAGAATGGTATCAGAGCCACTCATGTGCCGTTGGGGGTGGTGGGGCAAACCTCATCGAGGACGATGAGTCCCTAAAGGGGGGGTGAATGTAACACCCTAGGCAAATCCCACATTGCCCACACACATGAGTGATCATGGGATTATAATGTAATACTCACGCTTAAATGACACAACGCATTTTGGGATCACAGGCAGAGCAGATGTGCGAGTATGTTGCAGTTAAGCGTGCTCGGGCGAGAGCACAACCGGGATGGGTGACCTCCTGGGAAAGTGCTTCTCGTGTGTGGTCGCCAAGAAAAAGCCGTGCGCCTGCGGGCAAAGCGGACAATATTGTGGTCATGTTAAGCTGGGGTGTTACATGATCCTCTCATCATCCTCTACATTTTGGTACCAATTTCATCTCGTTTGGGTAACATTTCTAAAACTCTAGATTTCATGTTCTTAGTGTTTTTGACTAGAAATGATGTTAATTAGTGTCTATGGCTCAAGTCTAACATGAATATGTGTTTGGTTTGCTCGATTTATTATTTTGAGTAACTAGCATGAACACTTGAAATGGGTGTGCTTAATCTTTGATTTTGGATGATTAAATGTTGTTTAAATGTTAAAGTTCATGCATTAAATGTGTTACTAGCATTATTAGCTTCAATTTGATGTGTAGGTTGACTTGGAAAACTTCACTAACATGATTATTGATTTTGTGATTCTTGGTTAGGATTTGATAGCTTTTAAAATGAACTTTTGATACATTGAATGCTTGTTAATGTTGTTAGTAAGTGTTTAGTTGAAATTTATGTTTAATTACCTTCGAAACGGCATATCGTATGTGTAAATTGGATTTCCCGAATCATAAAATGCGTTTTACGAACTTGAAACTTCAATGATGAACTTTTAACGATCATTCGATGAGGATTTGGTCATTTAAATGATGTAATTGTTTGATGATATGTGATTAGTTGTATTCCTCGTCAAAATACCTTTCCAACGATATAAGATACATGTTTTAAGTGTTTTCGGTTCACAATTTGTGTTTGTTTGAAGTTTGGTTCGTGCACTTGTGTGTTTTCAGTAAAACAGGACCTGGGCACTAATCTGGATGCCGTCCAGATTCTTGGACGCCGTCCAGGCCTTCACATCTGGACGCCGTCCAGATGAACTACTAGGTTCTGATTTGGTTGACCGTTTACCATTTAATTCTAACTATGCTACGCACCTCCGATTCACATATAACTTGTTCTAACATGCTTATATATGATTAAAAATCTCAAAAAAATAGTTCGGGGCCCGACCCAAATGTGTTGACTTTTTCGTTGACTTTGACTTGGACCAAAAGTTGACTTTTATTCAAACATAACCAATACTTTGTTTAAACGTTATAACCTTTCGTTTACACTTATATCTTGCATGAAACTTGACAACGTGATTCACATGCTACATAATCGAGTCGTAATGAGCCATAGGACTAATTGAACACATTTCGCCTGACCTTGTGTCGTGACCGGTTAATTGATACAACTTACTTGTTTAGGTTAAGGCTAAACAACTTTCATGCACACGTTTACTTTGTGAAGTACATTTATACTCGTGCACTCGAGGTGAGATCATAGTCCCACCTTTTCAACAACTTTTATTCTTTTAAATCGTGGGCTGAGAAACATATACTTTGTATATATTTTGTACTACTTACTTTTATGCTTTGAACACAAGTACGAAAACAAACATTCCACGTGCGACTTAGAACAAAAATCCTCAATTCGATTATCATTAGTTGCACTTGCCGGGTGTAAGCGAGAACTTATGTTGTATGGCCATAAGAGTTTGACAAACCCTCATTCGGACGGTTCGCTACCGTTATGCGGATCAAATATATTTTTGAGAAACAGTGTATGTTCTAACACTATTTGTGATAGGGTAACGTTGGTTAAGCATTGATAATTGGGTGCTCGCGAACTTACTTTTAGAATGCAAACGATTTTGAAAATCAACTATATTAAATCTTGTGGTTCAAAAACAACGTTTATTACTACACCTATGATTTCACCAACGTTTTTTGTTGACAGGTTTTCTGTATGTTTCTCAGGTTCAGATTTGGCTACTTGATACATACTTCCGCACACTTTGATTACTTGCTTGGAGTCAAGCATACATGCATACGCTAGCGATAGTACTTTTGGATTTAACTTAAGCATACATACTTACGCTATTTATAGCAAACCGTGATTTTGAACTAATTATGTCGCAAGTTATTTCATTTATACTTATTAACTTTTGTAAACTTAAACTTATTGTCGAACTGTTGGTAAACTTAAAACTTTGCAAGTCTTACACGTTTCAAATGAATGCGACATAATTTTGGTCAAACGCGTCTCATTTAAGGACTATGACCACGTAACGGGACCTAAGTTAATGGCGCTGTCAATGACGATTTTGTCGGGTCGCTACAGGGTTTCTATACCTGGAATAGACGGGGATGTCAAGCCCTATGGATCCATATACAACTATTCGCGCCCACCAGTTCTTATAACTGGAAGTTACTAGTTACCAAAGCTAAGGGATTTTTGGTTCAAACTCGGTGTAGAATTTAGTATATACTTGTATCCATTACGTTTAAAATAAAGCGCATGTATTCTCAGCCCAAAAATATAGATTGCAAAAGCAATTAAAATGGGAGCAAATGAAACTCACCTTAGCAGCACATAAGGTCATTCACCGAAATGTGACCGAAACTCGGAATGCAAAATAACCGTAGATCTCAACCTAGAGAACATATGTTGGTTAATACATGTCTAATAAGCTAGTTCGGGTCATAGTGTATCACAATCCTAATGCTCGAGACCGACATGCAAAGGTTAACAAAAGCCATCTCAAAAGTCAACCTGACCCAATACGATCTTTAAATCTATACATGTTTATTAACATAGTATAAGTCTTGATAATTGAACGAATTTATAGTTTATCAAACTCAAAATATTATTTATTTTAGGAGCTATATTATATTTGAATTATCATGGCAATCGAACATGATTTTCATATAGTTTTCCAATACTTGAAAAAATCAGATTATATTGTTTATAAAGCTTTAAAACATGATAAGACAGTCAACTTTGATGATTGTTCAACAAGACGATATGTGCCTTATATAGAAATTCATTTACTCGATTAGTAATATTTGAAAATCCAATTTATCAATCTTATAAACAAGTTGTTTAAATATCAATTGCAGATCCAAAAGCAATTTCAATTAATGTTAATTATAATTCAGTTGACCATAACTTTTAATCCGTTCCTCGAAAACACACGATTTCTAAATGAAAAGTTATTAATTTTTCGACAGCTTTCCAACGACATGCATATCATATACCTTTTATCAATAACATATGTATCAAATTCATGATTCATCCTAAACTATCTAATGACAAAATTAAAGCAAACAAGCATGCATAAACATATATACTCGAGCACTAGACATGGATACACTATTAATAAAAGATAAGATATAAATGCTTACGTATCAATATTGGGATTCAATATTGCAGAAAAGTACGTAGATGCAACGGAGATGATAAACACTAGGTTGTCCTCACGATCATATCCCCGAACATTACCCATAACCTTCATAACTATAACCCATAATTTCCTTAGCTTTTATCCCGTTCGAAAACCATTTTTGAAATAACTCAGACAGCACTCCGTCGTAATATTTTATGTATAATAATACTAATAACATACATACATATACTACTAATAATAATAAGATTAATAATAACATTAATCTTAATAATAATAATAATAATAATAATGTAAATAATTATATAACAGAGGGAGTAAGATATAGAATATGTGTGTGTGTGTACGCCGAGCAAACTGACCAATTTATAGAATGTTTCTGAATCCTGACTGCCATGCGATCACATGGCTTCTCAGTGCAATTCCCATGCGATCGCATGAGATGCCCTGACAGCTCACAATCTTTTGTTGTTTTGCTTGTCGACATAATTAAATAAATATATAATATATATAATTTATATTAATTAATTATATATTATATTATATTCTCGTGCCTAGTTAACTTGAAATTTTAGTTCCGATGAATTATACATTGAAGCTCGACTTATGTCCCGTTTCCGGTTTTTTGAACGACGTTTCGTACGCTTAGAAAACTAGCACTTTACGTTTCACGACGTGTACTTTTATTAATAATTAGACTTAATCATCGATAGACTATATTACTCGAAGTGTATCTTGTACGTTCGAGTGTTTTGGTCATTTGCGTCTATAAATTAATGTCTTAATATATAATAATATTATTTTAAATCAAAACGTTTTATATCTAAGTTAATATTATATTTTATAACATTTGTAAAATATACACACATTTTTATTTCGAAATAGTGTTTTACTGTAGCAAAATGATTTTTACTGTAGCAAATAGTGTTTTTCGAAAACACTGTAGCTTTTCGGGTACTGTAGCAATTCGAAAATACTGTAGCAAATTAGTGTTTTACTTGTTCATCTTAAACGTTTTAGTTAACTTATTTAAATATCAATTGAATCAATAAACGAATGTTACTATCATTTACTAAATAACTTGAAATTATATATATATATATGTATATATTTTTATTTAATATACATAAATCAGTTTTTAAATACACATTGCAAGTTATTTATAATTAATTTTAATAATTAATATTCCAACTTATTATATATATATATATATATATATATATATATATATATATATATATATATATCTATTTACAAATAGATGTTCGTGAATCGTCGGTCAATAGTCAAAGGTTAACTGAATATATGAACATAGTTCCAAAATTTTCGAGACTCAACATTACAGACCTTGCTTATCGTGTCGGAATCATATAAAGATTAAGTTTAATTTTGGTCGAAAATTTCCGGGTCATCACAGTACCTACCCGTTAAAGAAATTTCGTCCCGAAATTTCATTGGGATTGTCATGGCTAACAATAAGTATGTTTTCATGAGTCATACGAGTTGAAAATTAGAGTTTTATCATTACTGAGTAATATGGATAAAACAAATCGTTTATGTGAAGAGTACGAGTGAAGCTATCGCAAAAGAGTGAAATGAGAAAATAAAGTTTCGTCGTATCTTTTGACGTAGATAGGGTTGATTTCCGGAGTTTAAGGGATTTAAAGAAAATCTTCGTAATAAGATTTGATTCTTCGATAATTAAAGAAATTAGGATCCGCTTTGGTTAAATGCGATAATCTATTTTGATTGCTCTGTCGGATATTTCATTATAAATTCACTCCCTTCGTTTCCTTATTTCCACAGCTCATACCTTCTATTCTCTTCCTCAACTCATACTTTAAAGCATTCGTCAATATGCTCCATCAAGTTCTGATTCTTGATATACTTCTAACATTCATATCTGTCATTCTTTTTTTTCATCTGCCACCGAAGGAATCTATTCACTTCTTCTATACTCTTGGTTTTATAGTGTTTTTAGTTCTCCCGTGTCTTTACGTTGCAATACTTATTGATATACACGGTTTGTAATTTATGCGTTGTCATCGGGCTTTATATCTTTCCTTATTTTTTGGAGTCCCTGCTCTTGTCTTCCCATAATCATTGACATCCACAGTTAATGCTCTCTCTTATTTGCTACGATTTATACTCTCATTTCTATTTCGGAGCTTCATGCTCTGTTTTCTCTTCGATCCATTAAGCACATCAAGTAATGGTCCAGAATTCGTTGGTATGGAGTTTCGAATGAACATAGTTAATGTTCTAAGAAGGAAATGGTAATGGCACGATCTTGATTTGTCAAATTACCAGAATATCCGGAAAAGATCGAATCATCAAGAAAAATATTTTCTTGATAGTTTAGAGGTTAAATAGAATGAAAGAGTTATGTAACATGATTCATGATGAGGGTATGATCTGTGAACCTTTATCACGTTCCATTAGAAACTCAGCATAACTTACTGTAATATAATCACGTGGATCAAGTGTCATTATATTATACTAACTCATGCTTCAATTCCCAACACTACTTCAAAAACATTCATATTTTCAATTTCGGATCTTTTTTTTCATAGATTTAGAAACTAAAACAGTTCCCTTTATGACGTAACACAGATAGCGCGAAGAGATAAATGATTTCAGATAAGAATAGTTATGAAAATATCTTCAGAAATATCGAGGATCTTTATAATGAACGATACGATGATATCTTAGAATTTATAATGTCGAAAGATGATAAAGAAGATTTGTCCGTAAAGATTTAGAGTCAGGAGCAAGGTATTCGTTAATGACTTCAGCAGATACTGAATCATTTGGATTCTTTGAAGGCAGGTTTAATCTTTGTCATTTGTCCACAGCCTCCTTCATGGTTTGCTAAATGCGTTTTCCAGTTCCAAACCTTCTATTTTCTGAGCTTTGCCAACACATTATTCTTTATCATCAAACTTTTGACTGTTGAAATGTCCCGTTCTTATTGATTAAAAACGTTCCATATTAATTGATTTCGTTGCGAGGTTTTGACCTCTATATGAGACATTTTTTAAAGACTGCATTCATTTTAAAACAAACCATAACCTTTATTTCATCAATAAAGGTTTAAAAAGCTTTACGTAGATTATCAAATAATGATAATCTAAAATATCCTGTTTACACACGACCATTACATAATGGTTTACAATACAAATATGTTACAACAAAATAAGTTTCTTGAATGCAGTTTTTACACAATATCATACAAGCATGGACTCCAAATCTCGTCCTTATTTAAGTATGCGACAGCGGAAGCTCTTAATAATCACCTGAGAATAAACATGCTTGAAACGTCAACAAAAATGTTGGTGAGTTATAGGTTTAACCTATATATATCAAATCGTAACAATAGACCACAAGATTTCATATTTCAATACACATCCCATACATAGAGATAAAAATCATTCATATGGTGAACACCTGGTAACCGACATTAACAAGATGCATATATAAGAATATCCCCATCATTCCGGGACACCCTTCGGATATGATATAAATTTCGAAGTACTAAAGCATCTGGTACTTTGGATGGGGTTTGTTAGGCCCAATAGATCTATCTTTAGGATTCGCGTCAATTAGGGTGTATGTTCCCTAATTCTTAGATTACCAGACTTAATAAAAAGGGGCATATTCGATTTCGATAATTCAACCATAGAATGTAGTTTCACGTACTTGTGTCTATTTTGTAAATCATTTATAAAACCTGCATGTATTCTCATCCCAAAAATATTAGATTTTAAAAGTGGGACTATAACTCACTTTCACAGATTTTTACTTCGTCGGGAAGTAAGACTTGGCCACTGGTTGATTCACTAACCTATAACAATATATACATATATATCAAAGTATATTCAAAATATATTTACAACACTTTTAATATATTTTGATGTTTTAAGTTTATTAAGTCAGCTGTCCTCGTTAGTAACCTACAACTAGTTGTCCACAGTTAGATGTACAGAAATAAATTGATAAATATTATCTTGAATCAATCCACGACCCAGTGTATATGTATCTCAGTATTGATCATAACTCAAACTATAAATATTTTGGAATCAACCTCAACCCTGTATAGCTAACTCCAACATTCACATATAGAGTGTCTATGGTTGTTCCGAAATATATATAGATGTATCGACATGATAGGTCGAAACATTGTATACGTGTCTATGGTATCTCAAGATTACATAATATACAATACAAATTGATTAAGTTATGGTTGGAATAGATTTGTTACCAATTTTCACGTAGCTAAAATGAGAAAAATTATCCAATCTTGTTTTACCCATAACTTCTTCATTTTAAATCCGTTTTGAGTGAATCAAATTGCTATGGTTTCATATTAAACTCTATTTTATGAATCAAAACAGAAAAAGTATAGGTTTATAGTCGGAAAAATAAGTTACAAGTTCTTTTTTTGTAAAGGTAGTCATTTCAGTCGAAAGAACGACGTCTAGATGACTATTTTAGAAAACATACTTCCACTTTGAGTTTAACCATAATTTTTGGATATAGTTTCATGTTCATAATAAAAATCAGTTTCTCAGAATAACAAATTTTAAATCAAAGTTTATCATAGTTTTTAATTAACTAACCCAAAACAGCCCGCGGTGTTACTACGACGGCGTAAATCCGGTTTTACGGTGTTTTTCGTGTTTCCAGGTTTTAAATCATTAAGTTAGCATATCATATAGATATAGAACATGTGTTTAGTTGATTTTAAAAGTCAAGTTAGAAGGATTAACTTTTGTTTGCGAACAAGTTTAGAATTAACTAAACTATGTTCTAGTGATTACAAGTTTAAACCTTCGAATAAGATAGCTTTATATGTATGAATCGAATGATGTTATGAACATCATTACTACCTTAAGTTCCTTGGATAAACCTACTGGAAAAGAGAAAAATGGATCTAGCTTCAACGGATCCTTGGATGGCTCGAAGTTCTTGAAGCAGAATCATGACACGAAAACAAGTTCAAGTAAGATCATCACTTGAAATAAGATTGTTATAGTTATAGAAATTGAACCAAAGTTTGAATATGATTATTACCTTGTATTAGAATGATAACCTACTGTAAGAAACAAAGATTTCTTGAGGTTGGATGATCACCTTACAAGATTGGAAGTGAGCTAGCAAACTTGAAAGTATTCTTGATTTTATGTAACTAGAACTTGTAGAATATATGAAGAACACTTAGAACTTGAAGATAGAACTTGAGAGAGATCAATTAGATGAAGAAAATTGAAGAATGAAAGTGTTTGTAGGTGTTTTTGGTCGTTGGTGTATGGATTAGATATAAAGAATATGTAATTTTGTTTTCATGTAAATAAGTCATGAATGATTACTCATATTTTTGTAATTTTATGAGATATTTCATGCTAGTTGCCAAATGATAGTTCCCACATGTGTTAGGTGACTCACATGGGCTGCTAAGAGCTGATCATTGGAGTGTATATACCAATAGTACATACATCTAAAAGCTGTGTATTGTACGAGTACGAATACGGGTGCATACGAGTAGAATTGTTGATGAAACTGAACGAGGATGTAATTGTAAGCATTTTTGTTAAGTAGAAGTATTTTGATAAGTGTATTGAAGTCTTTCAAAAGTGTATAAATACATATTAAAACACTACATGTATATACATTTTAACTGAGTCGTTAAGTCATCGTTAGTCGTTACATGTAAGTGTTGTTTTGAAACCTTTAGGTTAACGATCTTGTTAAATGTTGTTAACCCAATGTTTATAATATCAAATGAGATTTTAAATTATTATATATCATGATATTATCATGTATGAATATCTCTTAATATGATATATATACATTAAATGTCTTTACAACGATAATCGTTACATATATGTCTCGTTTAAAAATCATTAAGTTAGTAGTCTTGTTTTTACATATGTAGTTCATTGTTAATATACTTAATGATATGTTTACTTATCATAGTATCATGTTAACTATATATATATCCATATATATGTCATCATATAGTTTTTACAAGTTTTAACGTTCGTGAATCACCGGTCAACTTGGGTGGTCAATTGTCTATATGAAACATATTTCAATTAATCAAGTCTTAACAAGTTTGATTGGTTAACATGTTGAAAATATTTAATCATGTAAATATCAATCTCAATTAATATATATAAACATGAAAAAGTTCGGGTCACTACAGTACCTACCCGTTAAATAAATTTCGTCCCGAAATTTTAAGCTGTTGAAGGTGTTGACGAATCTTCTGGAAATAGATGCGGGTATTTCTTCTTCATCTGATCTTCACGCTCCCAGGTGAACTCGGGTCCTCTACGAGCATTCCATCGAACCTTAACAATTGGTATCTTGTTTTGCTTAAGTCTTTTAACCTCACGATCCATTATTTCGACGGGTTCTTAGATGAATTGAAGTTTTTCGTTGATTTGGATTTCATCTAACGGAATAGTGAGATCTTCTTTAGCAAAACATTTCTTCAAATTCGAGATGTGGAAAGTGTTATGTACAGCCGCGAGTTGTTGAGGTAACTCAAGTCGGTAAGCTACTTGTCCGACACGATCAATAATCTTGAATGGTCCAATATACCTTGGATTTAATTTTCCTCGTTTACCAAATCGAACAACGCCTTTCCAAGGTGCAACTTTAAGCATGACCATCTCTCCAATTTCAAATTCTATATCTTTTCTTTTAATGTCAGCGTAGCTCTTTTGTCGACTTTGGGCGGTTTTCAACCGTTGTTGAATTTGGATGATCTTCTCGGTAGTTTCTTGTATAATCTCCGGACCCGTAATCTGTCTATCCCCCACTTCACTCCAACAAATCGGAGACCTGCACTTTCTACCATAAAGTGCTTCAAACGGCGCCATCTCAATGCTTGAATGGTAGCTGTTGTTGTAGGAAAATTCTGCTAACGGTAGATGTCGATCCCAACTGTTTCCGAAATCAATAACACATGCTCGTAACATGTCTTCAAGCGTTTGTATCGTCCTTTCGCTCTGACCATAAGTTTGTGGATGATAGGCAGTACTCATGTCTAGACGAGTTCCTAATGCTTGTTGTAATGTCTGCCAGAATCTTGAAATAAATCTGCCATCCCTATCAGAGATAATAGAGATTGGTATTCCATGTCTGGAGACGACTTCCTTCAAATACAGTCATGCTAACTTCTCCATCTTGTCATCTTCTCTTATTGGCAGGAAATGTGCTGATTTGGTGAGACGGTCAACTATTACCCAAATAGTATCAAAACCACTTGCAGTCCTTGGCAATTTAGTGATGAAATCCATGGTAATGTTTTCCCATTTCCATTTCGGGATTTCGGGTTGTTGAAGTATACCTGATGGTTTCTGATGCTCAGCTTTGACCTTAGAACACGTCAAACATTCTCCTACGTATTTAGCAACATCGGCTTTCATACCCGGCCACCAAAAATGTTTCTTGAGATCCTTGTACATCTTCCCCGTTCCAGGATGTATTAAGTATCTGGTTTTATGAGCTTCTCTAAGTACCATTTCTCTCATATCTCCAAATTTTGGTACCCAAATCCTTTCAGCCCTATACCGGGTTTCGTCTTCCCGAATATTAAGATGCTTCTCCGATCCTTTGGGTATTTCATCCTTTAAATTTCTCTCTTTTAAAACTCCTTGTTGCGCCTCCTTTATTTGAGTAGTAAGGTTATTATGAATCATTATATTCATAGATTTTACTCGAATGGGTTCTCTGTCCTTCCTGCTCAAGGCATCGGCTACCACATTTGCCTTCCCCGGGTGGTAACGAATCTCAAAGTCGTAATCATTCAATAATTCAATCCACCTACGCTGCCTCATATTCAGTTGTTTCTGATTAAATATGTGTTGAAGACTTTTGTGGTCGGTATATATAATACTTTTGACCTCATATAAGTAGTGCCTCCAAGTCTTTAATGCAAAAACAACCGCGCCTAATTCCAAATCATGCGTCGTATAATTTTGTTCGTGAATCTTCAATTGTCTAGACGCATAAGCAATCACCTTCGTTCGTTACATTAATACACAACCAAGACCTTGCTTTGATGCGTCACAATAAATCACAAAATCATCATTCCCTTCAGGCAATGACAATATAGGTGCCGTAGTTAGCTTTTTCTTCAATAACTGAAATGCTTTCTCTTGTTCATCATTCCATTCAAATTTCTTCCCTTTATGCGTTAATGCAGTCAAGGGTTTTGCTATTCTGGAAAAGTCTTGGATGAACCTTCTGTAGTAACCAGCTAGTCCTAAAAACTGGCGTATGTGTTTCGGAGTTTTCGGGGTTTCCCACTTTTCAACAGTTTCTATCTTTGCCGGATCCACCTTAATACCTTCTTTGTTCTCTATGTGACCGAGGAATTGAACTTCTTCCAACCAAAATGCACACTTTGAAAACTTAGCGTACAATTCTTCCTTCCTCAATACTTCTAACACCTTTCTCAAATGTTCACCGTGTTCTTGGTCATTCTTTGAGTAAATATGTATGTCATCAATGAAAACAATGACAAACTTGTCAAGGTATGGTCCACACACTCGGTTCATAAGGTCCATGAACACAGCTGGTGCATTAGTTAAACCAAACGGCATGACCATAAACTCGTAATGACCGTAACGTGTTCTGAAAGCAGTCTTTGGAATATCATCTTCTTTCACCCGCATTTGATGATACCCGGAACGTAAGTCAATCTTTGAATAAACAGACGAGCCTTGTAGTTGATCAAATAAGTCGTCGATTCTCGGTAGTGGGTAGCGGTTCTTAATGGTAAGTTTGTTCAACTCTCGGTAGTCGATACACAACCTGAATATACCATCTTTCTTCTTAACAAACAAAACAGGAGCTCTCCATGGTGATGTGCTTGGTCGAATGAAACCACGCTCTAAAAGTTCTTGTAATTGGCTTTGCAGTTCTTTCATCTCACTGGGTGCGAGTCTGTAAGGAGCACGAGCTATTGGTGCAGCTCCTGGTACAAGATCTATTTGAAATTCAACGGATCGATGTGGGGGTAATCCCGGTAATTCTTTCGGAAATACATCGGGAAATTCTTTTGCAATGGGAACATCATTGATGCTCTTTTCTTTAGTTTGTACTTTCTCGACGTGTGCTAGAACAGCATAGCAACCTTTTCTTATTAGTTTTTGTGCCTTCAAATTACTAATAAGATGTAGCTTCGTGTTGCCCTTTTCTCCGTACACCATTAAGGGTTTTCCTTTTTCTCGTATAATGCGAATTGCATTTTTGTAACAAACAATCTCTGCTTTCACTTCTTTCAACCAGTCCATACCTATTATCACATCAAAACTCCCTAACTCTACTGGTATCAAATCAATCTTAAATGTTTCGCTAACCAGTTTAATTTCTCGATTCCGACATATATTATCTGCTGAAATTAATTTACCATTTGCTAATTCGAGTAAAAATTTACTATCCAAAGGCGTCAATGGACAACTTAATTTAGCACAAAAGTCTCTACTCATATAGCTTCTATCCGCACCCGAATCAAATAAAACTTAAGCAGATTTATTGTCAATAAGAAACGTACCCGTAACAAGCTCCGGGTCTTCCTGTGCCTCTGCCGCATTAATATTGAAAACTCTTCCGCGGCCTTGTCCATTCGTGTTCTCCTGGTTCGGGCAATTTCTAATAATGTGGCCCGGTTTTCCACATTTATAACAAACTACATTGGCATAACTTGCTCCGACACTACTTGCTCCGCCATTACTCGTTCCGACACCATTTGTTCCTTTCGTTCTATTAACCCCTGGTCCATAGACCTCACACTTCGCCGCGCTATGACCATTTCTTTTACACTTGTTGCAAAATTTGGTGCAGAACCCCGAGTGATACTTTTCACACCTTTCGCATAGCTGCTTCTGATTGTTGTTGTTGTTGCGGTTATTATTGTTGTTGGGATGATTGTTGTAGTTGCTGCTGTTGTTGTTGTTGTTGTTGTTGTTGTTGGGCCGTTTGTTGTAGTTGCGATTGATGTTGCGATTGTTGGGATAATTGTTGCGATTATTGTTGTAATTGCTGTTGTTGTTGTATTGGTGATTCTTATCACCGTTTTCCTCCCACTTTCTTTTGACTTGCTTCATATTGGCCTCTTCAGCAGTCTGTTCTTTAATTCTTTCTTCAATCTGGTTCACTAGTTTGTGAGCCATTCTACATGCCTGTTGTATGGAGGCGGGCTCGTGTGAACTTATATCTTCTTGGATTCTTTCTGGTAATCCTTTCACAAACGCGTCGATCTTCTCTTCCTCATATTCGAATGCTCCCGGACACAATAGGCACAATTCTGTGAATCGTCTTTCGTACGTGGTAATATCAAATCCTTGGGTTCGTAACCCTCTAAGTTCTGTCTTGAGCTTATTGACCTCAGTTCTGGGACGGTACTTCTCGTTCATCAAGTGCTTGAATGCTGACCATGGTAGTGCGTACGCATCGTCTTGTCCCACTTGCTCTAGATAGGTATTCCACCATGTTAACGCAGAACCTGTGAAGGTATGCGTAGCGTACTTCACTTTGTCCTCTTTAGTACACTTACTTATGGCAAACACCGATTCGACCTTCTCGGTCCACCGTTTCAATCCGATCGGTCCTTCAGTTCCATCAAATTCCAAAGGTTTGCAGGCAGTGAATTCTTTGTAGGTGCATCCTATACGATTTCCTGTACTGCTAGATCCAAGGTTATTGTTGGTATGTAGCGCAGCCTGTACTGCGGCTATGTTTGAAGCTAGAAAAGTACGGAATTCCTCTTCATTCATATTCACGGTGTGTCGAGTAGTCGGTGCCATTTCCTTCAAAATAGTCAAATTGAACAAGTTAATCATACAGAATATTAAGAGTAGTTAATAGTATTTCGTAGCGTAATATGAACTCATTTATAAAAGCTTTTTCTTCATATTAGCATTTTATAAGTTTAAATTCGGGTAGTACCTACCCGTTAAGTTCATACTTAGTAGCTAATATACAATTCAACTACTACAATTCTATATGAAAAACTGATTATAATAATATTTCGCGTTCAAACTTTTACACAATATTTTACTAACTTACAATACCGCTTATTTTACATATAGCATGAAATATAGCACACAATAAATTTAATACAAGATGGTTGTGAAGATAATTCTAGCTAGTACACAAGTCGTTCAGCAAAGGCAATAAAGACACGTAATTCATACGTCCAGAAACAAGTCATGCATTCTGGTTTTACTAGGATTACTTCCCATCCTTGGTCTTGTGGAACATAACCGTTATGGCCGTTGATAAGACAGCGTATTGTAATGTTGACAAAGGGACGAGGGTTACGTAATGTCCAACAGTCTCGTAACAATCTAAAAACCTCATTTCTTACCCTAATTACCGACTCCGTCACTTGTGGAAACTTTTTGTTTAATAGTTGTAGCCCGATGTTCTTGTTCTCACTTTGGTGAGAAGCGAACATTACTAATCCGTAAGCATAACATGCTTCTTTATGTTGCATGTTAGCCGCTTTTTCTAAATCACGAAGTCCAATATTCGGATATATTGAGTCAAAATAATTTCTTAACCCATTGCGTAAAATAGCATTTGGGTTCCCCGCAATATATGCGTCAAAGTAAACACATCGTAACTTATGGATTTCCCAATGTGATATCCCCCATCTTTCGAACGAAAGCCTTTTATAAACCAAGGCATTCTTGGAACGTTCTTCGAATGTCTTACAAACTGATCTCGCCTTAAATAGTTGTGCCGAAGAATTCTGACCGACTCTAGACAAGATTTCATCAATCATGTCTCCGGGTAGGTCTCTTAAAATATCTATCCATTTTGTGTTTTTATACTGTAAAATAGACAAGAGTTAGATTCATAAAAAAAAATACTTATTAATACAAGCAATTTTTACATACATCATAAAGCATAAGCACACTATATTACATATATTACACCACACGAATACAACTATCTTATTCCGACTCGCTTGTTTCTTCTTCTTCTTCGGTTTTGGTTCGTTTTGCCAAGTTTCTAGGGATATATGATGTTCCCCTAATACGAGCCGTCGTTTTCCACATTGGTTTAGAAAAACCTGGTGGTTTAGAGGTTCCCGGGTCATTGTTACAACTTAAGGACTTCGGGGGTTGACGATACATATAAAGTTCATCGGGGTTGGAATTAGATTTCTCTATTTTTATGCCCTTTCCCTTATTATTTTCTTTTGCCTTTTTAAATTTAGTTGGGGTAATTTCTATAACATCATCGGAATTCTCGTCGGAATCCGATTCATCGGAGAATTGGTAATCCTCCCAATATTTTGCTTCCTTGGCGGAAACACCATTGACCATAATTAACCTTGGTCGGTTGGTTGAGGATTTTCTTTTACTTAACCATTTTATTATTTCCCCCAGCGGTTCTATTACTTCATCCGGTTCCGATTCTTCTTCCGGTTCCGATTCTTCTTCCGATTCCGACTCTTCTTCCGGTTCCTCTTCGGGAACTTGTGAATCAGTCCACGAATCATTCCAATTTACATTTGACTCTTCATTATTATTAGGTGAGTCAATGGGACTTGTTCTAGAGGTAGACATCTATCAGCAGATACTGAATCATTTGGATTCTTTGAAGGCAGGTTTAATCTTTGTGATTTGTCCACAGCCTCCTTCATGGTTTGCTAAATGCGTTTTCCAGTTCCAAACCTTCTATTTTTCGAGCTTTGCCAACACATTATTCTTTATCATCAAACTTTTGACTGTTGAAATGTCCCGTTCTTATTGATTAAAAACGTTCCATATTAATTGATTTTGTTGCGAGGTTTTGACCTCTATATGAGACGTTTTTTAAAGACTGCATTCATTTTAAAACAAACCATAACCTTTATTTCATCAATAAAGGTTTAAAAAGCTTTACGTAGATTATCAAATAATGATAATCTAAAATATCCTGTTTACACACGACCATTACATAATGGTTTACAATACAAATATGTTACAACAAAATAAGTTTCTTGAATGCAGTTTTTACACAATATCATACAAGCATGGACTCCAAATCTCGTCCTTATTTAAGTATGCGACAGCGGAAGCTCTTAATAATCACCTGAGAATAAACATGCTTAAAACGTCAACAAAAATGTTGGTGAGTTATAGGTTTAACCTATATATATCAAATCATAATAATAGACCACAAGATTTCGTATTTCAGTACACATCCCATACATAGAGATAAAAATCATTCATATGGTGAACACCTGGTAACCGACATTAACAAGATGCATATATAAGAATATCCCCATCATTCCGGGACACCCTTCGGATATGATATAAATTTCGAAGTACTAAAGCATCCGGTACTTTGGATGGGGTTTGTTAGGCCCAATAGATCTATCTTTAGGATTCGCGTCAATTAGGGTGTCTGTTCCCTAATTCTTAGATTACCAGACTTAATAAAAAGGGGCATATTCGATTTCGATAATTCAACCATAGAATGTAGTTTCACGTACTTGTGTCTATTTTGTAAATCATTTATAAAACCTGCATGTATTCTCATCCCAAAAATATTAGATTTTAAAAGTGGGACTATAACTCACTTTCACAGATTTTTACTTCGTCGGGAAGTAAGACTTGGCCACTGGTTGATTCACGAACCTATAACAATATATACATATATATCAAAGTATATTCAAAATATATTTACAACACTTTTAATATATTTTGATGTTTTAAGTTTATTAAGTCAGCTGTCCTCGTTAGTAACCTACAACTAGTTGTCCACAGTTAGATGTACAGAAATAAATTGATAAATATTATCTTGAATCAATCCACGACCCAGTGTATACATATCTCAGTATTGATCACAACTCAAACTATATATATTTTGGAATCAACCTCAACCCTGTATAGCTAACTCCAACATTCACATATAGAGTGTCTATGGTTGTTCCGAAATATATATAGATGTGTCGACATGATAGGTCGAAACATTGTATACGTGTCTATGGTATCTCAAGATTACATAATATACAATACAAATTGATTAAGTTATGGTTGGAATTGATTTGTTACCAATTTTCACGTAGCTAAAATGAGAAAAATTATCCAATCTTGTTTTACCCACAACTTCTTCATTTTAAATCCGTTTTGAGTGAATCAAATTGCTATGGTTTCATATTAAACTCTATTTTATGAATCTAAACAGAAAAAGTATAGGTTTATAGTCGGAAAAATAAGTTACAAGTTCTTTTTTTGTAAAGGTAGTCATTTCAGTCGAAAGAACGACGTCTAGATGACCATTTTAGAAAACATACTTCCACTTTGAGTTTAACCATAATTTTTGGATATAGTTTCATGTTCATAATAACAATAATTTTCTCAGAATAACAAATTTTAAATCAAAGTTTATCATAGTTTTTAATTAACTAACCCAAAACAGCCCGCGGTGTTACTACGAAGGCGTAAATCCGGTTTTACGGTGTTTTTCGTGTTTTCAGGTTTTAAATCATTAAGTTAGCATATCATATAGATATAGAACATGTGTTTAGTTGATTTTAAAAGTCAAGTTATAAGGATTAACTTTTGTTTGCGAACAAGTTTAGAATTAACTAAACTATGTTCTAGTGATTACAAGTTTAAACCTTCGAATAAGATAGCTTTATATGTAAGAATCGAATGATGTTATGAACATCATTACTACCTTAAGTTCCTTGGATAAACCTACTAGAAAAGAGAAAAATGGATCTAGCTTCAACGGATCCTTGGATGGCTCGAAGTTCTTGAAGCAGAATCATGACACGAAAACAAGTTCAAGTAAGATCATCACTTGAAATAAGATTGTTATAGTTATAGAAATTGAACCAAAGTTTGAATATGATTATTACCTTGTATTAGAATGATAACCTACTGTAAGAAACAAAGATTTCTTGAGGTTGGATGATCACCTTACAAGATTGGAAGTGAGCTAGCAAACTTGAAAGTATTCTTGATTTTATGTAACTAGAACTTGTAGAATATATGAAGAACACTTAGAACTTGAAGATAGAACTTGAGAGAGATCAATTAGATGAAGAAAATTGAAGAATGAAAGTGTTTGTAGGTGTTTTTGGTCGTTGGTGTATGGATTAGATATAAAGGATATGTAATTTTGTTTTCATGTAAATAAGTCATGAATGATTACTCATATTTTTGTAATTTTATGAGATATTTCATGCTAGTTGCCAAATGATGGTTCCCACATGTGTTAGGTGACTCACATGGGCTGCTAAGAGCTGATCATTGGAGTGTATATACCAATAGTACATACATCTAAAAGCTGTGTATTGTACGAGTACGAATACGGGTGCATACGAGTAGAATTGTTGATGAAACTGAACGAGGATGTAATTGTAAGCATTTTTGTTAAGTAGAAGTATTTTGATAAGTGTATTGAAGTCTTTCAAAAGTGTATAAATACATATTAAAACACTACATGTATATACATTTTAACTGAGTCGTTAAGTCATCGTTAATCGTTACATGTAAGTGTTGTTTTGAAACCTTTAGGTTAACGATCTTGTTAAATGTTGTTAACCCAATGTTTATAATATCAAATGAGATTTTAAATTATTATATATCATGATATTATCATGTATGAATATCTCTTAATATGATATATATACATTAAATGTCTTTACAACGATAATCGTTACATATATGTCTCGTTTAAAAAGCATTAAGTTAGTAGTCTTGTTTTTACATATGTAGTTCATTGTTAATATACTTAATGATATGTTTACTTATCATAGTATCATGTTAACTATATATATATCCATATATATGTCATCATATAGTTTTTACAAGTTTTAACGTTCGTGAATCACCGGTCAACTTGGGTGGTCAATTGTCTATATGAAACATATTTCAATTAATCAAGTCTTAACAAGTTTGATTGCTTAACATGTTGAAAATATTTAATCATGTAAATATCAATCTCAATTAATATATATAAACATGAAAAAGTTCGGGTCACTACAACTGTTAAGGTCGTTTACAGTTTTTGCTGCTTCATTAGCATTTTTTCCAAAATTCGGAGAACTAGTTCGCAGTTTAGGGTGTTTTTCAGAAATTTCACATTAAAAGTGTGTAAGTCTAGAAGATAGACGTTATATGTACATATATAACTGTTGGCGTAGAATTGCTGGAAAATTCGAGAATAATGATTGAAGCTTTTTGGTATGACAATTAGCGTTACAAGATCCAGATGAGTACATGATAGGGTTTCAATGAATACAATGATTTTTCAGAAAAATCAAAGATCAACAAAATTTGTGTGAAGATCCGTCCAAATCCCTTTGGACGAATACATCAATCATCGATTTCACAGTGAGGTACTGACCTCTACATGATACGTTTTGTAAACATTGCATTCTTTTGAAAAGGCACACCATAATTGAATATCAAATTCCAAGGTTTTTGACGTTTGATGATTTCTACATATAGACAATCACCGTAATTAATAGTTTACAGTACTACATCCGTTGATAATGCAGTCAAAAAAAGATACATGGTGATGATTTTGTGAATGCAACGTTTTCTCGAATAAAGCATGTATGACTCCATGCACATAACATGTATTACATATAAGCAAACAGCGAAAGACTTCTAGGAACCTAAGAATAAACATACTTAAAAGTGTCAACACAAAGGTTGGTGAGTTCATAGTTTTAATGTTGCGCATAATCTGTATATAAAGGTGGATCACAAGATTTCAGTTGTTTCATCCAGAAACGTTTATCAAAATATTCTACAAGATTGAGCACCCTGGGAACTAAACTTTAACGTATATATAATAAGTACCCCTGTTTTAACATACATACAACCAACATGTACAATACATGCAATCCAACGTGTATTAACCTCAAATAGCATACGTCTGTTTTATAGTTCAGGCTAGGGTTTCTATACCTGGAACAGACGTGGATGTCAAGCCCTATGGATCCATATATAACTACTCGCACCCATCAGTTCTTATAACCGGTAGTTACTAGTTACCAAAGCTAAGGGATTTTCGGTTCAAACTCAGTGTAGAATTAAGTATGTACTTGTGTCCATTACATTTAAAATAGAATGCGTGTATTCTCAGCCCAAAATATATATTGCAAAAGCATTTTGTAAAAAGGGATCAAATGAAACTCACCTTAGCAGCACATAAGGTCATTCACCGAAATGTGACCGAAATTCGGAATGCAAAATAACCGTAGATCTCAACCTAGAGAACATATGTTGGTAAATGCATGTCTAATAAGCTAGGTCGGGTCATAGTGTATCACAATCCTAATGCTCGAGACCGTCATACAAAAGTTAACAAAAGTCATCTCAGAAGTTAACATGTCCCAAAATGATCTTTAAATCTATACATGTCTATTAACATAGTATAAGTCTTGATAATAGAACGAATTCATAGTTTATCAAACTCAAAATATTATTTATTTCAGGAGCTATGTTATATTTAAATTATCATGGCAATCGAACATATTTTACTATTTCACATAGTTTTTCCAATACTTGTAAAATCAGATTATAGTGTTTATAAGGCTTTGAAATATAATAAAACAGTCAACTTTGACAATTGTTCAACGAGACGTGCCTTATATAAAAATTCATTTACTCGACTAATAATATTTGGAAATTCAATTTATCAATCTCACAAACAAGTTGTTTAAATATCAATTGTAGATTTAAAAACAATTCCAATTAATATTAATCATAATTTAGTTGACCATAACTTTTAATCCGTTCCTCGAAAACACACGATTTCTAAATGAAAAGTTATTAATTTTTTGACAGCTTTCCAACGACATGCATATCATATACCTTATATTAATAACATATGTATCAAATTCGTGATTCATCATAAACTATCTAACGAAATAATTAAAGCATACAAGCATGCATAAACATATATACTCGAGCACTAGACATGAATACACTATTAATATATAAAAGATAAGATATGAATGCTCACGTATCAATATTGTGATTCAATATTGCAGGAATGTACGTAGATGTAACGGAGATGATAAATACTAGGTTTGACTTGCGAACAATACCCATGAACATTACCCATAACCTCCACAGCTATAACCCATAGTTTCCTTAGCTTTGACTTACTCGAAGACTTGTTTTGAAATCGTTTGGGCATAACCTCGTCGTAATATTTTATGTATAATACTAATAATAATAATAATAATAATAATACTACTAATAATAAGATTAATAATAATAATAAAAATAACAATAATAATAATAATAATAATAATAATAATAATAATAATAATATAATAATATAATAATAATAATAATAATAATAATAATAATAATAATATAAATATAATCAGAGGGAGTAAAAGAGATATGTGTGTGTGATTTGGTAACCAGTTTGATCGAGCTTTATAGATAGTTTCTGGCCAGGGTTGCCATGCGATCGCATGGCTTCCTAGGCCAAATCCCATGCGATCGCATGGGATGATTTTACAGCTCATTTGTTTTCTGTACACTAGCTTGTCGACATATTAATTAATTATATTTATAATTTATATTAATTATATATATATATATATATATATATATATATATATATATATATATATATATTATATTGTATTCTCGTACATAGGTGACTTGAAATTTTAGTTCCGATAACTTGTACGTTGACGCTCGACTTATGTCCCGGTTCCGGTTTTTCAAACGTCCTTTCGTACGCTAAGAAAACTAGCACTTTACGTTCCGCGACGTGTACCTTTATTAATAATTAAACTTAATCATCGATAGACTATATTACTCGAAGTATAACTTATACATTTGAGTAATTTGGTCATTTGCTTCTATAAATCAACTCCTCGTTGTTTATTAAAATATATTTAATAATATCGAAACGTTTTATATCTAATTATCAAATGGAACAATAAATGGGTGTTACTATCGTTTACAAAAATAATTTCAAACTCTTATATATATATAAATATAATATATATAAACACTTTTGAAATACACGTTGTCAATATATTTAATTCAGATACAGTCAAAAAGGGAAAGATTTCCAAATCAAGGTGGACCTCTCATCAAAGACTTACAATACTTACAGGATTTATAAACGTTGAAATATCTACTTATCCAATCATTGGTATTATCTTCTTATTCCGTAGATGAATATATTAAGCATATATTGAGACAAATACGTTTAATGTAAAATATTATACATTTAACACATTGTTAACGTTTTCAAGTTATAATATATATATACATATATATACATACATATTCATATCCAGTTCGTGAAATATCCCGTTCTTATTGATTAAAAACGTTCCATATTAATTGATTTCGTTGCGAGGTTTTGACCTCTATATGAGACGTTTTTCAAAGACTGCATTCATTTTAAAACAAACCATAACCTTTATTTCATCAATAAAGGTTTAAAAAGCTTTACGTAGATTATCAAATAATGATAATCTAAAATATCCTGTTTACACACGACCATTACATAATGGTTTACAATACAAATATGTTACAACAAAATAAGTTTCTTGAATGCAGTTTTTACACAATATCATACAAGCATGGACTCCAAATCTCGTCCTTATTTAAGTATGCGACAGCAGAAGCTCTTAATAATCACCTGAGAATAAACATGCTTAAAACGTCAACAAAAATGTTGGTGAGTTATAGGTTTAACCTATATATATCAAATCGTAACAATAGACCACAAGATTTCATATTTCAATACACATCCCATACATAGAGATAAAAATCATTCATATGGAGAACACCTGGTAACCGACATTAACAAGATGCATATATAAGAATATCCCCATCATTCCGGGACACCCTTCGGATATGATATAAATTTCGAAGTACTAAAGCATCCGGTACTTTGGATAGGGTTTGTTAGGCCCAATAGATCTATCTTTAGGATTCGCGTCAATTAGGTTGTCTGTTCCCTAATTCTTAGATTACCAGACTTAATAAAAAGGGGCATATTCGATTTCGATAATTCAACCATAGAATGTAGTTTCACGTACTTGTGTCTATTTTGTAAATCATTTATAAAACCTGCATGTATTCTCATCCCAAAAATATTAGATTTTAAAAGTGGGACTATAACTCACTTTCACAGATTTTTACTTCGTCGGGAAGTAAGACTTGGCCACTGGTTGATTCACGAACCTATAACAATATATACATATATATCAAAGTATGTTCAAAATATATTTACAACACTTTTAATATTTTTTGATGTTTTAAGTTTATTAAGTCAGCTGTCCTCGTTAATAACCTACAACTATGTTCTAGTGATTACGAGTTTAAACCTTCGAATAAGATAGTTTTATATATATGAATCGAATGATGTTATGAACATCATTACTACCTCAAGTTTAGTAGGTAAACCTACTGGAAGTGACAAGAAATGATCTAGCTTCAAAGGATCTTGGATGGCTTGAAAGTTCTTGAAGTAGGATCATGACACAAAAACAAGTTCAAGTAAGATTTTTACTCGAATTAAGATAGTTTATAGTTATAGAAATTGAATCAAAGTTTGAATATGAATATTACCTTGAATAAGAAAGATAACCTACTGTATATAACAAAGGTTTCTTGATCTTATATGATTACTTGGAATGGATTAGAAAGCTTGGAAGTAAATTAGTAAACTTGAAGGGATTTTTGAAGTGTTCTTGAAGTGTTCTTCCTATGATGATTATAGCTTGATTCTTGAAGTGATTTTTGATGAAGATGATGATTAAATACTGGAAAAATATGTTCATAATAGTGTGTGTGTGTTGAGAGAGAATTAGAAAGAGAATTGGAAGTGAAATGGAGTGAATGATGAGTGGTAATTGGTGAGTGGTGAGTGGGGTTAAAAGGAGTTCTAGTTAGTTGACTAGCTCATGGTAGAAGTTAAAATTGATTAGTCATACATGACATAATCAAGAGTGAAATCCCATGCTAGTTCCTATTGGTATATACCCATAGTAAGTACGTTTTGAAGCTGTGTATAATACGGGTAAGAATACGACTAGAATTCTTGATGAAAGAAAAGAACGGGAAAGTAATTGTAACCATTTTTGTTAAGTATGAGTGTTTTGATATATGTCTTGAAGTCTTCCAAAAGTATTTTAATACATCTAAATACTCTACATGTATATACATTTTAACTGAGTCGTTAAGTCATCGTTAGTCGTTACATGTAAGTGTTGTTTTGAAACCTTTAAGTTAACGATCTCAATTAATGTTGTTAACCCATTGTTTATTATATCTAATGAGATGTTAAATTATTATATTATCATGATATTATGATATATTAATATATCTTAATATGATATATATACATTTAAATATCGTTACAACGATAATCGTTACATATATGTCTCGTTTCGAAATCCTTAAGTTAGTAGTCTTGTTTATATGTATATAACTCATTGTTAATATACTTATGGAGATACTTACTTATCATAATATCATGTTAACCATATGTATATCCATATATATATCATCATGTCGTTTTTACAAGTTTTAACGTTCGTGAATCGCCGGTCAACTTGGGTGGTCAATTGTCTATATGAAACATATTTCAATTAATCAAGTCTTAACAAGTTTGATTGCTTAACATGTTGGAAACATTTAATCATGTAAATATCAATCTCAATTAATATATATAAACATGGAAAAGTTCGGGTCACTACAGTACCTACCCGTTAAATAAATTTCGTCCCGAAATTTTAAGCTGTTGAAGGTGTTGACGAATCTTCTGGAAATAGATGCGGGTATTTCTTCTTCATCTGATCTTCACGCTCCCAGGTGAACTCGGGTCCTCTACGAGCATTCCATCGAACCTTAACAATTGGTATCTTGTTTTGCTTAAGTCTTTTAACCTCATGATCCATTATTTCGACGGGTTCTTCGATGAATTGATGTTTTTCGTTGATTTGGATTTCATCTAACGGAATAGTGAGATCTTCTTTAGCAAAACATTTCTTCAAATTCGAGACGTGGAAAGTGTTATGTACAGCCGCGAGTTGTTGAGGTAACTCAAGTCGGTAAGCTACTGGTCTGACACGATCAATAATCTTGAATGGTCCAATATACCTTGGATTTAATTTCCCTCGTTTACCAAATCGAACAACGCCTTTCCAAGGTGCAACTTTAAGCATGACCATCTCTCCAATTTCAAATTCTATATCTTTTCTTTTAATGTCAGCGTAGCTCTTTTGTCGACTTTGGGCGGTTTTCAACCGTTGTTGAATTTGGATGATCTTCTCGGTAGTTCCTTGTATAATCTCCGGACCCGTAATTTGTCTATCCCCCACTTCACTCCAACAAATCGGAGACCTGCACTTTCTACCATAAAGTGCTTCAAACGGCGCCATCTCAATGCTTGAATGGTAGCTGTTGTTGTAGGAAAATTCTGCTAACGGTAGATGTCGATCCCAACTGTTTCCGAAATCAATAACACATGCTCGTAGCATGTCTTCAAGCGTTTGTATCGTCCTTTCACTCTGCCCATCAGTTTGTGGATGATGTAGTGACCCGAACTTTTCCATGTTTATATATATTAATTGAGATTGATATTTACATGATTAAACGTTTCCAACATGTTAAGCAATCAAACTTGTTAAGACTTGATTAATTGAAATAGGTTTCATATAGACAATTGACTACCCAAGTTGACCGGTGATTCACGAATGTTAAAACTTGTAAAAACTATATGATGACATATATATGGTTATATATATAGTTAACATGATATTATGATAAGTAAACATATCATTAAGTATATTAACAATGAACTACATATGTAAAAACAAGACTACTAACTTAATGATTTTTAAACGAGACATATATGTAACGATTATCGTTGTAACGACATTTAAATGTATATATATCATATTAAGATATATTAATATATCATAATATCATGATAATATAATAATTTAACATCTCATTAGATATAATAAACAATGGGTTAACAACATTAATTGAGATCGTTAACTTAAAGGTTTCAAAACAACACTTACATGTAACGACTAACGATGACTTAACGACTCCGTTAAAATGTATATACATGTAGTGTATTTAGATGTATTAAAATACTTTTAGAAGACTTCAAGACATATATCGAAACACTCATACTTAACGAAAATGGTTACAGTTACTTTCCCATTCTTTTCTTTCATCAAGAATTCTAGTCGTATTCTTACCCGTATTATACACAGCTTCAAAACGTACTTACTATGGGTATATACCAATAGGAACTAGCATGGGATTCCACTCTTGATTATGTCATGTATGACTAATCAATTTTAACTTCTACCATGAGCTAGTCAACTAACTAGAACTCCTTTTAACCCCACTCACCACTCACCAATTAACACTCATCATTCACTCCATTTCACTTCCAAATCTCTTTCTAATTCTCTCTCAACACACCCACACTATTATGAACGTATTTTTCCAGTAGTTAATCATCATCTTCATCAAAAATCACTTCAAGAATCAAGCTATAATCATCATAGGAAGAACACTTCAAGAATACTTCAAAAATCCCTTCAAGTTTACTAATTTACTTCCAAGCTTTCTAATCCATTCCAAGTAGTCATCTAAGATCAAGAAACCTTTGTTATATACAGTAGGTTATCTTTCTTATTCAAGGTAATATTCATATTCAAACTTTGATTCAATTTCTATAACTATAAACTATCTTAATTCGAGCAAAAATCTTACTTGAACTTGTTTTTGTGTCATGATCCTACTTCAAGAACTTTCAAGCCATCCAAGATCCTTTGAAGCTAGATCATTTCTTGTCACTTCCAGTAGGTTTACCTACTAAACTTGAGGTAGTAATGATGTTCATAACATCATACGATTCATATATATAAAACTATCTTATTCGAAGGTTTAAACTCGTAATCACTAGAACATAGTTTAGTTAATTCTAAACTTGTTCGCAAATAAAAGTTAATCCTTCTAACTTGACTTTTAAAATTAACTAAACACATGTTCTATATCTATATGATATGCTAACTTAATGACTTAAAACCTGGAAACACGAAAAACACCGTAAAACCGGATTTACGCCGTCGTAGTAACACCGCGGGCTGTTTTGGGTTAGTTAATTAAAAACTATGATAAACTTTGATTTAAAAGTTGTTATTCTGAGAAAATGATTTTTATTATGAACATGAAACTATATCCAAAAATTATGGTTAAACTCAAAGTGGAAGTATGTTTTCTAAAATGGTCATCTAGACGTCGTTCTTTCGACTGAAATGACTACCTTTACAAAAACGACTTGTAACTTATTTTTCCGACTATAAACCTATACTTTTTCTGTGTAGATTCATAAAATACAGTTCAATATGAAACCATAGCAATTTGATTCATTCAAAACGGATTTAAAATGAAGAAGTTATGGGTAAAACAAGATTGGATAATTTTTATCATTTTAGCTACGTGAAAATTGGTAACAAATCTATTCCAACCATAACTTAATCAACTTGTATTGTATATTATGTAATCTTGAGATACCATAGACACGTATACAATGTTTCGACCTATCATGTCGACACATCTATATATATTTCGGAACAACCATAGACACTCTATATGTGAATGTTGGAGTTAGCTATACAGGGTTGAGGTTGATTCCAAAATATATATAGTTTGAGTTGTGATCAATACTGAGATACGTATACACTGGGTCGTGGATTGATTCAAGATAATATTTATTGATTTATTTCTGTACATCTAACTGTGGACAACTAGTTGTAGGTTACTAACGAGGACAGCTGACTTAATAAACTTAAAACATCAAAATATATTAAAAGTGTTGTAAATATATTTTGAGCATACTTTAATATATATGTATATATTGTTATAGGTTCGTGAATCAACAGTGGCCAAGTCTTACTTCTCGACGAAGTAAAAATCTGTGAAAGTGAGTTATAGTCCCACTTTTAAAATCTAATATTTTTGGGATGAGAATACATGCAGGTTTTATAAATGATTTACAAAATAGACACAAGTACGTGAAACTACATTCTATGGTTGAATTATCGAAATCGAATATGCCCCTTTTTATTAAGTCTGGTAATCTAAGAATTAGGGAACAGACACCCTAATTGACGCGAATCCTAAAGATAGATCTATTGGGCCTAACAAACCCCATCCAAAGTACCGGATGCTTTAGTACTTCGAAATTATATCATATCCGAAGGGTGTCCCGGAATGATGGGGATATTCTTATATATGCATCTTGTTATTGTCGGTTACCAGGTGTTCACCATATGAATGATTTTTATCTCTATGTATGGGATGTGTATTGAAATATGAAATCTTGTGGTCTATTATTATGATTTGATATATATAGGTTAAACCTATAACTCACCAACATTTTTGTTGACGTTTTAAGCATGTTTATTCTCAGGTGATTATTAAGAGCTTCCGCTGTCGCATACTTAAATAAGGACGAGATTTGGAGTCCATGCTTGTATGATATTGTGTAAAAACTGCATTCAAGAAACTTATTTTGTTGTAACATATTTGTATTGTAAACCATTATGTAATGGTCGTGTGTAAACATGATATTTTAGATTATCATTATTTGATAATCTACGTAAAGCTTTTTAAACCTTTATTGATGAAATAAAGGTTATGGTTTGTTTTAAAATGAATGCAGTCTTTGAAAAACGTCTCATATAGAGGTCAAAACCTCGCAACGAAATCAATTAATATGGAACGTTTTTAATCAATAAGAACGGGACATTTCAGATGATAGGCAGTACTCATGTCTAGACGAGTTCCTAATGCTTGCTGTAATGTCTGCCAGAATCTTGAAATAAATCTACCATCCCTATCAGAGATAATAGAGATTGGTATTCCATGTCTGGAGACGACTTCCTTCAAATACAGTCGTGCTAACTTCTCCATCTTGTCATCTTCTCTTATTGGCAGGAAGTGTGCTGATTTGGTGAGACGATCAACTATTACCCAAATAGTATCAAAACCACTTGCAGTCCTTGGCAATTTAGTGATGAAATCCATGGTAATGTTTTCCCATTTCCATTCCGGGATTTCGGGTTGTTGAAGTACCCCTGATGGTTTCTGATGCTCAGCTTTGACCTTAGAACACGTCAAACATTCTCCTACGTATTTAGCAACATCGGCTTTCATACCCGGCCACCAAAAATGTTTCTTGAGATCCTTGTACATCTTCCCCGTTCCAGGATGTATTGAGTATCTGGTTTTATGAGCTTCTCTAAGTACCATTTCTCTCATATCTCCAAATTTTGGTACCCAAATCCTTTCAGCCCTATACCGGGTTCCGTCTTCCCGAATATTAAGATGCTTCTCCGATCCTTTGGGTATTTCATCCTTTAAATTTCCCTCTTTTAAAACTCCTTGTTGCGCCTCCTTTACTTGAGTAGTAATGTTATTATGAATCATTATATTCATAGATTTTACTCGAATGGGTTCTCTGTCCTTCCTGCTCAAGGCATCGGCTACCACATTTGCCTTCCCCGGGTGGTAACGAATCTCAAAGTCGTAATCATTCAATAATTCAATCCACCTACGCTGCCTCATATTCAGTTGTTTCTGATTAAATATGTGTTGAAGACTTTTGTGGTCGGTATATATAATACTTTTGACCCCATATAAGTAGTACCTCCAAGTCTTTAATGCAAAAACAACCGCGCCTAATTCCAAATCATGCATCGTATAATTTTGTTCGTGAATCTTCAATTGTCTAGACGCATAAGCAATCACCTTCATTCGTTGCATTAATACACAACCGAGACCTTGCTTTGATGCATCACAATAAATCACAAAATCATCATTCCCTTCAGGCAATGACAATATAGGTGCCGTAGTTAGCTTTTTCTTCAATAACTGAAACGCTTTCTCTTGTTCATCATTCCATTCAAATTTCTTCCCTTTATGCGTTAATGCAGTCAAGGGTTTTGCTATTCTGGAAAAGTCTTGGATGAACCTTCTGTAGTAACCAGCTTGTCCTAAAAACTGGCGTATGTGTTTCGGAGTTTTCGGGGTTTCCCACTTTTCAACAGTTTCTATCTTTGCCGGATCCACCTTAATACCTTCTTTGTTCACTATGTGACCGAGGAATTGAACTTCTTCCAACCAAAATGCACACTTTGAAAACTTAGCATACAATTCTTCCTTCCTCAATACTTCTAACACCTTTCTCAAATGTTCACCATGTTCTTGGTCATTCTTTGAGTAAATAAGTATGTCATCAATGAAAACAATGACAAACTTGTCAAGGTATGGTCCACACACTCGGTTCATAAGGTCCATGAACACAGCTGGTGCATTAGTTAAACCAAACGGCATGACCATAAACTCGTAATGACCGTAACGTGTTCTGAAAGCAGTCTTTGGAATATCATCTTCTTTCACCCGCATTTGATGATACCCGGAACGTAAGTCAATCTTTGAATAAACAGACGAGCCTTGTAGTTGATCAAATAAGTCATCGATTCTCGGTAGTGGGTAGCGGTTCTTGATGGTAAGTTTGTTCAACTCTCGGTAGTCGATACACAACCTGAATATACCATCTTTCTTCTTGACAAACAAAACAGGAGCTCCCCACGGTGATGTGCTTGGTCGAATGAAACAACACTCTAAAAGTTCTTGTAATTGGCTTTGTAGTTCTTTCATCTCGCTGGGTGCGAGTCTGTAAGGAGCACGAGCTATTGGTGCAGCTCCTGGTACAAGATCTATTTGAAATTCAACGGATCGATGTGGGGGTAATCCGGGTAATTCTTTTGGAAATACATCGGGAAATTCTTTTGCAATGGGAACATCATTGATGCTCTTTTCTTCAGTTTGTACTTTCTCGACGTGTGCTAGAACAGCATAGCAACCTTTTCTTATTAGTTTTTGTGCCTTCAAATTACTAATAAGATGTAGCTTCGTGTTTCCCTTTTCTCCGTACACCATTAAGGGTTTTCCTTTTTCTCGTATAATGCGAATTGTATTTTTGTAACAAACGATCTCTGCTTTCACTTCTTTCAACCAGTCCATACTGATTATCACATCAAAACTCCCTAACTCTACTGGTATCAAATCAATCTTAAATGTTTCGCTAACCAGTTTAATTTCTCGATTACGACATATATTATCTGCTGAAATTAATTTACCATTTGCTAATTCGAGTAAAAATTTACTATCCAAAGGCTTCAATGGACAACTTAATTTAGCACAAAAATCTCTAATCATATAGCTTCTATCCGCACCCGAATCAAATAAAACGTAAGCAGATTTATTGTCAATAAGAAACGTACCTGTAACAAGCTCCGGGTCTTCTTGTGCCTCTGCCCCATTAATATTGAAAACTCTTCCGCGGCCTTGTCCATTCGTGTTCTCCTGGTTCGGGCAATTTCTAATAATGTGGCCCGGTTTTCCACATTTATAACAAACTACATTGGTATAACTTGCTCCGACACTACTTGCTCCGCCATTACTCGTTCCGACACCATTTGTTCCTTTCGTTCTATTAACCCCTGGTCCGTAGACCTCACACTTCGCCGCGCTATGACCATTTCTTTTACACTTGTTGCAAAATTTGGTGCAGAACCCCGAGTGATACTTTTCACACCTTTGGCATAGCTGCTTCTGATTATTGTTGTTGTTGCGGCTATTATTGTTGTTGGGATGATTGTTGTAGTTGCTGTTGTTGTTGTTGTTGTTGTTGTTGTTGTTGTTGTTGTTGTTGTTGTTGTTGTTAGGCCGTTTGTTGTAGTTGCGATTGATGTTGTGATTGTTGGGATAATTGTTGCGATTATTGTTGTAATTGCTGTTGTTGTTGTATTGGTGATTCTTATCACCGTTTTCCTCCCACTTTCTTTTGACTTACTTCACATTGGCCTCTTCAGCAGTCTGTTCTTTAATTCTTTCTTCAATCTGGTTCACTAGTTTGTGAGCCATTCTACATGCCTGTTGTATGGAGGCGGGCTCGTGTGAACTTATATCTTCTTGGATTCTTTCCGGTAATCCTTTCACAACCTCATCTTCGAATGCTCCCGGACACAATAGGCACAATTCTGTGAATCGTCTTTCGTACGTGGTAATATCAAATCCTTGGGTTCGTAACCCTCTAAGTTCTGTCTTGAGCTTATTGACCTCGGTTCTGGGACGGTACTTCTCGTTCATCAAGTGCTTGAATGCTGACCACGGTAGTGCGTACGCATCGTCTTGTCCCACTTGCTCTAGATAGGTATTCCACCATGTTAACGCAGAACCTGTGAAGGTATGCGTAGCGTACTTTACTTTGTCCTCTTCAGTACACTTACTTATGGCAAACACCGATTCGACCTTCTCGGTCCACCGTTTCAATCCAATCGGTCCTTCGGTTCCATCAAATTCCAAAGGTTTGTAGGCAGTGAATTCTTTGTAGGTGCATCCTACACGATTTCCTGTACTGCTAGATCCAAGGTTATTGTTGGTATGTAGCGCAGCCTGTACTGCGGCTATGTTTGAAGCTAGAAAAGTACGGAATTCCTCTTCATTCATATTCACGGTGTGTCGAGTAGTCGGTGCCATTTCCTTCAAAATAGTCAAATGGAACAAGTTAATCATACAGAATATTAAGAGTAGTTAATAGTATTTCGTAGCATAATATGAACTCATTTATAAAAGCTTTTTCTTCATATTAGCGTTTTATAAGTTTAAATTCGGGTAGTACCTACCCGTTAAGTTCATACTTAGTAGCTAATATACAATTCAACTACTACAATTCTATATGAAAAACTGATTATAATAATATTTCGCGTTCAAACTTTTACACAATATTTTACAAATTTACAATACCGCTTATTTTACATATAGCATGAAATATAGCACACAATAAATTTGATACAAGATGGTTGTGAAGATAATTCTAGCTAGTACACAAGTCATTCAGCAAAGGCACTAAAGACACGTAATTCATACGTCCAGAAACAAGTCATGCATTCTGGTTTTACTAGGATTACTTCCCATCCTTGGTCTTGTGGAACATAACCGTTATGGCCGTTGATAAGACAGCGTGTTGTAACGTCGTCAAAGGGACGAGGGTTACGTAATGTCCAACAGTCCCGTAACAATCTAAAAACCTCATTTCTTACCCCAATTACCGACTCCGTCACTTGTGGGAACGTTTTGTTTAATAGTTGTAGCCCGATGTTCTTGTTCTCACTTTGGTGAGAAGCGAACATTACTAATCCGTAAGCATAACATGCTTCTTTATGTTGCATGTTAGCCGCTTTTTCTAAATCACGAAGTCCAATATTCAGATATATTGAGTCAAAATAATTTCTTAACCCATTGCGTAAAATAGCATTTGGGTTCCCCGCAATATATGCGTCAAAGTAAACACATCGTAACTTATGGATTTCCCAATGTGATATCCCCCATCTTTCAAACGAAAGCCTTTTATAAATCAAGGCATTCTTGGAACGTTCTTCGAATGTCTTACAAAATGATCTCGCCTTAAATAGTTGTGCCGAAGAATTCTGACCGACTCTAGACAAGATTTCATCAATCATGTCTCCGGGTAGGTCTCTTAAAATATTGGGTTGTCTATCCATTTTGTGTTTTTATACTGTAAAATAGAACAAGAGTTAGATTCATAAAAAAAATACTTATTAATACAAGCAATTTTTACATATATCATAAAGCATAAGCACACTATATTACATATATTACACCACACGAATACAACTATCTTATTCCGACTCGCTTGTTTCTTCTTCTTCGGTTTTGGTTCGTTTTGCCAAGTTTCTAGGGATATATGATGTTCCCCTAATACGAGCCGTCGTTTTCCACATTGGTTTAGAAAAACCTGGTGGTTTAGAGGTTCCCGGGTCATTGTTACAACTTAAGGACTTCGGGGGTTGACGATACATATAAAGTTCATCGGGGTTGGAATTAGATTTCTCTATTAACCTTGGTCGGTTGGTTGAGAATTTTCTTTTACTTAACCGTTTTATTATTTCCCCCACCGGTTCTATTTCTTCATCCGGTTCCGATTCTTCTTCCGGTTCCGATTCTTCTTCCGGTTCCGACTCTTCTTCCGGTTCCTCTTTGGGAACTTGTGAATCAGTCCACGAATCATTCCAATTTATATTTGACTCTTCATTATTATTAGGTGAGTCAATGGGACTTGTTCTAGAGGTAGACATCTATCACATAATATCAAACGCTTTAAGAGATTAATATATCACATAATATTCACATGTTAAAAATATATAGTTTCCAACAAAATTTGTTAAGCAATCATTTTTCAAGTAAACACGGTCGAAGTCCAGACTCACTAATGCATCCTAACAAACTCGATAAGACACACTAATGCAAAATTCTGGTTCTCTAAGACCAACGCTCGGATACCAACTGAAATGTCCTTTTCTTATTGATTAAAAACGTTCCATATTAATTGATTTCGTTGCGAGGTTTTGACCTCTATATGAGACGTTTTTCAAAGACTGCATTCATTTTAAAACAAACCATAACCTTTATTTCATCAATAAAGGTTTAAAAAGCTTTACGTATATTATCAAATAATGATAATCTAAAATATCCTGTTTACACACGACCATTACATAATGGTTTACAATACAAATATGTTACAACAAAATAAGTTTCTTGAATGCAGTTTTTACACAATATCATACAAGCATTGACTCCAAATCTCGTCCTTATTTAAGTATGCGACAGCGGAAGCTCTTAATAATCACCTGAGAATAAACATGCTTGAAACGTCAACAAAAATGTTGGTGAGTTATAGGTTTAACCTATATATATCAAATCGTAACAATAGACCACAAGATTTCATATTTCAATACACATCCCATACATAGAGATAAAAATCATTCATATGGTGAACACCTGGTAACCGACATTAACAAGATGCATATATAAGAATATCCCCATCATTCCGGGACACCCTTCGGATATGATATAAATTTCTAAGTACTAAAGCATCCGGTACTTTGGATGAGGTTTGTTAGGCCCAATAGATCTATCTTTAGGATTCGCATCAATTAGGGTGTCTGTTCCCTAATTCTTAGATTACCAGACTTAATAAAAAGGGGCATATTCGATTTTGATAATTCAACCATAGAATGTAGTTTCACGTACTTGTGTCTATTTTGTAAATCATTTATAAAACCTGCATGTATTCTCATCCCAAAAATATTAGATTTTAAAAGTGGGACTATAACTCACTTTCACAGATTTTTACTTCGTCGGGAAGTAAGACTTGGCCACTGGTTGATTCACGAACCTATAACAATATATACATATATATCAAAGTATGTTCAAAATATATTTACAACACTTTTAATATTTTTTGATGTTTTAAGTTTATTAAGTCAGCTGTCCTCGTTAATAACCTACAACTAGTTGTCCATAGTTAGATGTACAGAAATAAATCGATAAATATTATCTTGAATCAATCCACGACCCAGTGTATACGTATCTCAGTATTGATCACAACTCAAACTATATATATTTTGGAATCAACCTCAACCCTGTATAGCTAACTCCAACATTCACATATAGAGTGTCTATGGTTGTTCCGAAATATATATAGATGTGTCGACATGATAGGTCGAAACATTGTATACGTGTCTATGGTATCTCAAGATTACATAATATACAATACAAGTTGATTAAGTTATGGTTGGAATAGATTTGTTACCAATTTTCACGTAGCTAAAATGAGAAAAATTATCCAATCTTGTTTTACCCATAACTTCTTCATTTTAAATCCGTTTTGAGTGAATCAAATTGCTATGGTTTCATATTGAACTCTATTTTATGAATCTAAATAGAAAAAGTATAGGTTTATGGTCAGAAAAATAAGTTACAAGTCATTTTTGTAAAGGTAGTCATTTCAGTCGAAAGAACGACGTCTAGATGATCATTTTAGAAAACATACTTCCACTTTGAGTTTAACCATAATTTTTGGATATAGTTTCATGTTCATAATAAAAATCATTTTCTCAGAATAACAACTTTTAAATCAAAGTTTATCATAGTTTTTAATTAACTAACCCAAAACAGCCCGCGGTGTTACTACGACGGCGTAAATCCGGTTTTACGGTGTTTTTCGTGTTTCCAGGTTTTAAATCATTAAGTTAGCATATCATATAGATATAGAACATGTGTTTAGTTAATTTTAAAAGTCAAGTTAGAAGGATTAACTTTTGTTTGCGAACAAGTTTAGAATTAACTAAACTATGTTCTAGTGATTACGAGTTTAAACCTTCGAATAAGATAGTTTTATATATATGAATCGAATGATGTTATGAATATCATTACTACCTCAAGTTTAGTAGGTAAACCTACTGTAAGTGACAAGAAATGATCTAGCTTCAAAGGATCTTGGATGGCTTGAAAGTTCTTGAAGTAGGATCATGACACAAAAACAAGTTCAAGTAAGATTTTTACTCGAATTAAGATAGTTTATAGTTATAGAAATTGAATCAAAGTTTGAATATGAATATTACCTTGAATAAGAAAGATAACCTACTGTATATAACAAAGGTTTCTTGATCTTAGATGATTACTTGGAATGGATTAGAAAGCTTGGAAGTAAATTAGTAAACTTGAAGGGATTTTTGAAGTGTTCTTGAAGTGTTCTTCCTATGATGATTATAGCTTGATTCTTGAAGTGATTTTTGATGAAGATGATGATTAACTACTAGAAAAATACGTTCATAATAGTGTGTATGTGTTGAGAGAGAATTAGAAAGAGAATTGGAAGTGAAATGGAGTGAATGATGAGTGGTAATTGGTGAGTGGTGAGTGGGGTTAAAAGGAGTTCTAGTTAGTTGACTAGCTCATGGTAGAAGTTAAAATTGATTAGTCATACATGACATAATCAAGAGTGGAATCCCATGCTAGTTCCTATTGGTATATACCCATAGTAAGTACGTTTTGAAGCTGTGTATAATACGGGTAAGAATACGACTAGAATTCTTGATGAAAGAAAAGAACGGGAAAGTAATTGTAACCATTTTCGTTAAGTATGAGTGTTTTGATATATGTCTTGAAGTCTTCCAAAAGTATTTTAATACATCTAAATACTCTACATGTATATACATTTTAACCGAGTCGTTAAGTCATCGTTAGTCGTTACATGTAAGTGTTGTTTTGAAACCTTTAAGTTAACGATCTCAATTAATGTTGTTAACCCATTGTTTATTATATCTAATGAGATGTTAAATTATTATATTATCATGATATTATGATATATTAATATATCTTAATATGATATATATACATTTAAATGTCGTTACAACGATAATCGTTACATATATGTCTCGTTTCGAAATCCTTAAGTTAGTAGTCTTGTTTATATGTATATAACTCATTGTTAATATACTTATGGAGATACTTACTTATCATAATCTCATGTTAACCATATGTATATCCATATATATATCGTCATGTCGTTTTTACAAGTTTTAACGTTCGTGAATCGCCGGTCAACTTGGGTGGTCAATTGTCTATATGAAACATATTTCAATTAATCAAGTCTTAACAAGTTTGATTGCTTAACATATTGGAAACATTTAATCATGTAAATATCAATCTCAATTAATATATATAAACATGGATAAGTTCGGGTCACTACAGTTCGTGAATCATCAGAATCTGGTCGAGGTTAAATGAATACATGAACATAGTTCAAAATGTTTGAGATTTAACCTGACAGATTTTGCTTATCGTGTCGGAATCATATAAAGATTAAATTTAAATTTGGTCGGAAATTTTTAGTTTGTCACAGTACCTACCCGTTAAAGAAATTTCGACCCGAAATTTGATTGGGATGGTCATGGCTGACAATAAGTATGTTTTCATGACGCATACGAGCTGAAAATTAGAGTTTTATCATCTTTGAGTAATATAGATAAAACAATTCGATTTTGTGAAGAGTACGAGTGAAGTTATCACAAAAGAGTGAAATGAGTAAATGCAAGTTCGTCTTACCGGTGACGTAGTCACGGTGGTTTTCCGGATTTCAAGGAATTTAAAGATAATCCTTGAAATCTATAAAAGATTTTATTCTCCGGTAATCAAGGAAATTATGATCCTCTTTGATTAAATGCGGTAATCTGCCTCGATTACTATGTCTGATATTTCGCTATAAATTGACCTCTTCCGTTTCATTTATTTTCACCACTCCTATAATCTTCTTCTTTTATTTCGTACATCCTAATAGATTGTAAAAATGCTAAATCCAGTCCTGATTCTTGACATTTTCCTGGCTTTAGTACCCTTCATTATTCTTTTTCATCTGTCACAAGAGGAAGTTATTTTCTTCTACTATTACCTTGGGGTTATAATGTTTTTAATTCTCCCGTGTCTTTACGTTGCAATACGTATTGATATACAGTCTGAAATTTCTGGGTTATTGTTAGGTTTTGTATCTTCCCTTATATTTCGATGTCTCTGCTTCTGTCTTTCAATAATCATTGACATCCACAGTTAATGTTTTCTCCTATTTGCTGCGATTTATACTCCAATTTCTATTTCGGAGCTTCATTATTTTATTTTCTCTTCTTGCCATTAAGCACCACATATAATGGTCCAGAATTCGTATATATGAATTTCAGAATGAACATATTTAATGTTCTAAGAAGGAGATTGTAATGGCACGATCTTGATTTGTCAAATTACCAGAATATCCCAGAAAAGACCGAATCATCAAGAAAATATTTTCTTGATAGTTTAGAAGTTAAATATAATGAAAGAGTTATGTAACATGGTTCATGATGAGGGTATGATCTGTGAATCTTTATCACGTTCTATTAGGAACTCAGCATGACTTACTGTAATATAATCACGTTGATCAAGTGTCATTATATTATACTAACTCATGCTTCAATTCCCAACACTACTTCAACAACATTCATATTTTAAATTCGAATTTTTCAGATTTTAAAAACTACAACAGTTTCCTTTATGATGTAACACTGATATCGCGAAGAGATAAATGATTTCAGATAAGAATGGTTATGAAAATATCTTCAGAAATATCGTGGATCTTTATAATGAAAGATACAATGATATCTTAGAATTTCTAATATCAAAAGATGATAAAGAAGATTTGTCCGTAAAGATTTAGAGTCAGGAGCAAGGTATTCGTTAATGACTTCAGCAGATACTGAATCATTTGGATTCTTTAAAGGCAGGTTTAGTCTTTGTGATTTGTCCACAGCCTCCTTCGTGATTTGCTCAATCCGTTTTCCAGTTCCAAACCTTCTATTTTTCTGAGCTTTACCAACACATTATTCTTTATCATCAAACTTTTGACTGTTAAGGCCGTTTACAGTTTTTGTTGCTTCATCAACATTTTTCCAAAAATCGGAGAACTAATTCGCAGTTTAGGGTGTTTTTCAGAAACTTCACATTCGAAGTGTGTAAGTCTAGGAGATAGACGTTATATGTACATATATAACTGTTGGCGTAGAATTGCTGGGAAATTCGAGAATAATGATTGAAGCTTTTTGGTATAACAATTACTGTTACAAGATGCCGATGAGTACATGATAGGGTTTCAATGAATATAATAATTTTTCGGAAAGTTGAAGATCAATGATGTTGCTGGTAAGTTTACTTCTAATGTGGTGGAATATAAACGGTTCCCCGGTAACGATGACGAAAAGAGGAAACGTATATATCACATTTATAATAAGGCTTATTCAGATGAAAATTCGAAGTTGATTTGCTGAATCAGAATCGGAGAATGTAACATATTAATTGTGAATTTATATATCTCTCGGGTATTACCTACCCGTTAAAAGTTTTACAAGTAATATTTTGTACCAGAGAATTTTATTACAGTCTTTATGAAAATATATATATGTATATTTTCTTCAGGTGTAATACAGATTTGATGAGTTAATATTAAATTAATCTCATTTGATTTTCGACTGGAATTAGAAATGAATAATCTCTAAAACAATAACATTATCTTCGCGGAGTATTTTACTAATGTAATCAATACTTTATTATTTATTCTTCTTGGCATTCCTTAGTGATGGATATTGATGCTCGTGGAATTCTTATGAACTTTGTAGAGTACGAATAATGTTTTCGTAGAAAGTTTCGGGTACATCGAAGATGAAAGTGTAAAATCAAACATATAATTGAATAATACACTTGGTTTATTATGAAACGGAATTCATTGTGTTGAAGCAGAGATTGTGGTTAACGATGGTTATGTCGTTAATCGAAGGATTATAGCATATTAGTAATATGAATTTAACTTAGTAGTATCTACCCTTTTTCAATTCATACATAATAGCTTAGTATGAAAAGATTTATGTGACGATCGCTCCAAATTCATATGGACAATACGTCATTCATTGATTTCATTGCGAGGTATTTGACCTCTATATGATACGTTTTGTAAACATTGCATTCTTTTAAAAAGGCACACCATAAATGAATATTTAAATCAAAGGTTTTCGACATCTGATAATTTCTACATATATACAATCACTGTAAATAATAGTTTACAATAGTACTTCCGTTGACAATGCAGTCAAAATAAGATACATGGTGATGATTTGGTGAATGCAACGTTTCCTTGAAAAATATGCCATGTATGACTCCATGCACATAGCTTGTCTAACATATAAGCAAACAGCGGAAGACTTCTAGGGAACCTGAGAATAAACATGCTAACAAGTGTCAACACAAAGGTTGGTGAGTTCATAGTTTTAGTGTTTCGCATAATCTGTATATAAAAGTGGATCACAAGATTTCAGTTGTTTCATCCAGAAACGTTTATCAATTGATTATATAAAAGTGGATCACAAGATTTCAGTTGTTTCATCCAGAAACGTTTATCAAAATATTCTACGAAATTGAGCACCCTGGTAACTAAACTTTAACGTATATATAATTTGTACCCTTTGTATAATCATCTTAATAATACACGCAAACCAACGTGTACGCTTCTCAAATAGCATACGTCCATTAAAAGGCTAGCGCTCTAGCTCGGACGGGGATGTCAAGCCCTATGGATCCATATACTACTACTCGTTCTCACCAGTTCTTATAACTGGCAGTTACTAGTTACCAAAGCTAAGGGATTTTCGGTTCAAACTCAGTGTAGAATTTAGTATGTACTTGTATCCATTGCGTTTAAAATAAAGTGCATGTATTCTCAGCCCAAAAATATAGATTGCAAAAGCAATTTAAAAGGGAGCAAATGAAACTCACGCATATAAATATTGTATATCAGTTAATAAAGCATTTGCATGTATTCTCAGCCCAAAAATGTAGAGAGTAAAAGGGATCTTATGAAACTCACCTTAGCAGCACATAAAGTTGTTCATCGTAATGTGACCGAAACTCGGAATATCAAATAATCGTAGATCTCAACGTATCAATATTGAGATTCAATATTGTAGGAAAGTACGTAGACGTAACGGAGATGATAAACACTAGGTTTGACTCGCGAATATACCCCCGAACATTTCCCATAACCGCCTTGGCAATAACCCATAATTTCCTTAACTCTATCCCGCTTGAAAACCATTTTAAAAGTGACACGCTCATGACTTCGTCGTAGTATTTTATGTATAATACTAATTAGTAATACTAATAATAATAAGATTAATAATAATAATAATCTTAATAATAATAATAATAATAATAATAATAATAATAATAATAATAATAATAATAATAATAATAATAATAATAATAATAATAATAATAATAAATATTTACGGAGTAAAATGAATATATAAGTGTGTAAAACTGAGCTGAAATCGATCGAATTTATAGAGAGTGCCTGACCCAGACTGCCATGCGATCGCATGGCCTTCATGACCATTTCCCATGCGATCGCATGGGAAGATTCTCCAGCTCACAACTTGTTTGTAATCTAGTTCGTCGACATAATAAAATATAAATATAATATATATAATTTAAATAATTAATTATATAATATATTATATTTACGTGTATAATTAACTTGTAATTTTGGTACCGATGATTCGTACGTTGTCACTGGACTTATGTCCCGGTTTCGGTTTTTCGAATGTCCCTTCGTACGCTGAGAAAACTTGTAATTTACATTTTGGGACACGTACCTTTGTCAAAATATAATCTTAAATTATCCCTAAATTATATCACTCAAAGTGTATCTTAAACTTTCGAGTGTTTTGGTCATTTACTTCTATAAATTATTGTCTCGTAGTATATACATATACATATATACATTTTCATTTTTAAAATAGTGTTTACTATAGCAAAGTTACTGTAGCAATTTACTGTAGCAAAGTAAATTTCACTGTAGCAAATAGTGATTTTTGAAAACACTGTAGCTTTTCGGGTACTGTAGCAATTCGAAAATACTGTAGCATATTAGTGTTTTACTGGTTCATCTTAAACGTTTTAGTTAACTTATCTAAATATTAATCAGATAATCAAACCAATAAGGTTAATGCACGGTATCATTTTCATAACACTTTGTTACGTTTTCAAGTTATAGTATATGTATCTATTTACATATAATTGTTCGCGAATCGTTGAGAACAATCGAAGGGTAATTGAATAGTTCAAAATTTTGAGATTCAACTTCATGGACTTTGCTTATCGTGTCAGAAACATTAAAGATTAAGTTTAAATTTGGTCAGAAATTTCCGGGTCATCACAATTTATGACGGTTTCAAAATTTTTATATATAAGATATTCAGATAAATTCTTCAGAGTAATTGAGTTAATACTTCATAACTCATTGATACAATATACTCATTGTTGATTCGTAATGATGTACACGGTGATTCTTGAACTGGCAGAGCTTGTGATGTTATAGGTGCTGCTGATGCTGACGGTACTGTTGATGCTGACGGTAAAATAAGTCTAGCTTGTAAATCGTGCACCATCCCTTGCCAGGGTTTCTACTCTTCATGTATCATCTCTATCTATCCACTCATCTTGGTTTACGGTTACGATTAAAATAAATAATCTCTAAAACTTTAGAGATTACATAATTACCGTAGAATATTTCTCCAATGAAGTTATGAATCAATACTTCATCGGTTATTGTTGTTGGTACTCCTTAGTATCTATGGTGAGTATGACGTTGATGTTCGAGGTACAGATTGTGATGTTAAGGTGTGGTATGCGGATGTTGTTGGTGGTGGTGGTAATGGTACTGTTGGCGTTGATGATGGTGGTACTGTTGATGCCGGAGATGCTGCTGGTGCTTGTAACCTTTGCACCATATTCTCCAAAGCTACTACCCGAACGCGAAGCTCGTTAACTTCTTCTATTATACCGGGGTTGATTCATTCCAGTCACACTGCTTTCAGAGCTCGAGTGGAAATCCATATCAGAATAGTTGTCGAAATCAAAGGAATTTGAACTAGATACGTGATCCATTTTGTACAATCAGGGAATTAATTTTTGATATGAAATAGATTATAGGACTTAGATTGGTATTCTTCAACACATAATTTACGTATATATATATAATACCAAAATTCCATAAATTACGGAGAAATTTTCGGAAGATGTCAGGAAAAGTTTACAGTAACAGATACGCTAAAATATGAATTAGCAGATACGCTAAGATATGAATTTTGTCTATACACTAATCATGCAATAAATGTAGGCAAACGTGTCTAGACTTAAGAATGATAAGCATGTAATTTCCAACAAGAAATGATAAGCAAAACTAGGTAAAAACAGATACGGTCATAGTCCAGATTCACTAATGCATCATAAAAATTACCAGTTAAACACACTAATGCAAATTCTGGTTCCCTATGACCTCAAGCTCTGATACTAACTGTGACGATCCGTCCAAATTCCTTTGGACGAATACATCAATCATCGATTTCTTAGTGAGGTACTGACCTCTACATGATACGTTTTGTAAACATTGCATTCTTTTAAAAAGGCACACCATAATTGAATATCAAATTCCAAGGTTTTTGACGTTTGATGATTTCTACATATAGACAATCATCGTAATTAATATTTTACAATACTACATCCATTATATTGCAGTCAAAATAAGATACATGGTGATGATTTTGTGAATGCAATGTTTTTTCGAATAACGCATGTATGACTCCATGCACATAACTTGTATCACATATAAGCAAACAGCGGAAGACTTCTAGGAACCTGAGAATAAACATGCTTAAAAGTGTCAACACAAAGGTTGGTGAGTTCATAGTTTTATTGTTGCGCATAATCTGTGTATAATGGTGGATCACAAGATTTCAGTTGTTTCATCCAGAAACGTTTATCAAAATATTCTACAAGATTGAGCACCCTGGTAACTAAACTTTAACGTATATATAATAAGTACCCCTGTTTTAACATACATGCACCCAACATGTACAATACACGCAATCCAACGTGTATTAACCTCAAATAGCAAACGTCTGTTTTATAGTTTAGGCTAGGGTTTCTATACCTAGAACAGACGGGGATGTCAAGCCCTATGGATCCATATATAACTACTCGCGCCCACCAGTTCTTATAACCGGCAGTTACTAGTTACCAAAGCTAAGGGATTTTCGGTTCAAACTCAGTGTAGAATTAAGTATGTACTTGTGTCCATTACATTTAAAATAAAATGCATGTATTCCCAGCCCAAAATATATATTGCAAAAGCATTTAGTAAAAAGGGATCAAATGAAACACACATTAGCAGCACATAAGGTCATTCACCGAAATGTAACCGAAACTCGGAATGCAAAATAACCGTAGATCTCAACCTAGAGAACATATGTTGGTAAATACATGTCTAATAAGCTAGGTCGGGTCATAGTGTATCACAATCCTAATGCTCAAGACCGTCATACAAAAGTTAACAAAAGTCATCTAAAAAGTTAACCTGTCCAAAAATGATCTTTAAATCTATACGTCTATTAACATAGTATAAGTCTTGATAATTGAATGAATTAATAGTTTATCAAACTCATCATATTATTTATTTCAGGAGCTATGTTATATTTGAATTATCATGGCAATCCAACATATTTTACTATTTCACATAGTTTTTCCAATACTTGTAAAATCAGATGATAGTGTTTATAAGGCTTTGAAATATGATAAAACAGTCAACTTTGACAATTGTTCAATGAGATGTGCCTTATATAAAAATTCATTTACTCGACTAGTAATATTTGGAAATTCAATTTATCAATCTCACAAACAAGTTGTTTAAATATCAATTGTAGATTCAAAAACAATTTCAATTAATATTAATCAAAATTCAGTTGACCATAACTTTTAATCCGTTCCTCGAAAACACACGATTTCTAAATGAAAAGTTATTAATTTTTCGACAGTTTTCCAACGACATGCATATCATATACCTTATATTAATAACATATGTATCAAATTCGTGATTCATCATAAACTATCTAACGAAAAAATTAAAGCATACAAGCATGCATAAACATATATACTCTAGCACTAGACATGAATATACTATTAATATATAAAAGATAAAATATGAATGCTCACGTATCAATATTGTGATTCAATGTTGCAGGAACGTACGTAGATGCAACGGAGATGATAAACACTAGGTTTGACTTGCGAACAATACCCATGAACATTACCCATAACCTCCACAGCTATAACCCATAGTTTCCTTAGCTTTGACTTACTCGAAGACTTGTTTTGAAATCGTTTGGGCATAACCTCGTCGTAATATTTTATGTATAATACTAATAATAATAATAATACTACTCATAATAATAAGATTAATAATAATAATAATAATCTTAATAATAATAATAATAATAATAATAATAATAATAATAATAATAATAATAATAATAATAATAATAATAATAATAATAATAATATAAATATAATCAGAGGGAGTAAAAGAGATATGTGTGTGTGATTTGGTAACCACTTTGATCGAGCTTTATAGATAGTTTCTGTCCAGGGTTGCCATGCGATCGCATGGCTTCCTAGGCCAAATCCCATGCGATCGCATGGGATGATTTTACAGCTCATTTGTTTTTTGTACACTAGCTTATCGACATATTAATTAATTATATTTATAATATATATAATTTATATTAAGTTTATATATATTATATTATATTCTCGTACATAGGTGACTAGAAATTTTAGTTCCGATAACTTGTACGTTGACGCTCGACTTATGTCCCGGTTCGGTTTTTCGAACATCCTTTCGTACGCTAAGAAAACTAGCACTTTACATTCCGCGGCGTGTACCTTTATTAATAATTACACTTAATCATCGATAGACTATATTACTCGAAGTATAACTTATATATTTGAGTAATTTGGTCATTTGCTTCTATAAATCAACTCCTCGTTGTTTATTAAAATATATTTAATAATATCGAAACGTTTTATATCTAATTATCAAACGGAACAATAAACGGGTGTTACTATCGTTTACAAAAATAATTTCAAACTCTTATATATATATAAATATAATATATATAAACACTTTTTAAATACACATTATCAATATATTTAATTCAAATACAGTCAAAAAGGGAAAGATTTCCCAAATCAAGGTGGACCTCTCAACAAAGACTTACAATACTTACATGATTTATAAACGTTAAAATATCTACTTATCCAATCATTGGTATTATCTTCTTATTTCGTAGATGAATATATTAAGCATATATTGAGACAAATACGTTTAATGTAAAATATTATACATTTAATACATTGTTAACGTTTTCAAGTTATAATATATATATACATATATATACATACATATTCATATCCAGTTCGTGAATCATCAGAATCTGGTCGAGGTTAAATGAATACATGAACATAGTTCAAAATGTTTGAGATTTAACCTGACAGATTTTGCTTATCGTGTCGAAATCATATAAAGATTAAGTTTAAATTTGGTCGAAAATTTTCGGGTTGTCACAATTTGTGATGATGTTGGTGATTATGGAATTGGCGAAACTTATAGTGCTACAGGTTTTGCTGGTGTTGGTAATACTGACGGTACTGTTGATGCTACTGGTAAAACAAGTCTAGCTTGTAAATCGTGCACCATTCCGGTCAGGGTTTCTATTCTTCCTTCTATCGTTTCGGTCCACTCATCTGATTTACGGTTACGACTGGAATAGATAATCTCTAAAACTTTAGAGATTACATAATCGCCACAGAATGTTTCTCCAATGAAGTTATGAATCAATACTTCATCGGTTATTGTTGTTGGTACTCCTTGGTATCTATGGTGAGTATGACATTGATGCTCAAGGTACAGGTTGTGATGTTGAGGTGTGGGATGTGGATGTTGTTGGTGGTGGTAATGATACTGTTGGTGTTGTTGTCGGTGATACTGTTGATGCCGGTGATGCTGCTAGTGCTTGTAACCTTTGCACCATATTCTCCAAAGCCACTACCCGAGCGCGAAGCTCGTTGACTTCTTCTATTACACCGGGATGATTGTTGGTTCAGACGAGCGGATGAATAAGTCCTAGAATTTGAGATAATATATAATGGTGACGAGACACTCTGGAAATGAGAGAGAAAATGGTGTTTCAGACAGGTTCTCCGGTAAGTGCTTCAGGTTCTTCGCCAAGAGGGCAATGTGGTGGATGGAAGGGATCGCGTTCTTCTTGTCTACAATGATTAAGTAAGCTACGAAACCATCCCTAATTCATCCAGAATATATGATGGCTAATTGGTTGATCCATTCCGGTCACACTGCTTTCGGAGCTTGAGTGAAACTCCATATCGGAATCCGATGAACTTGAACTAGTTGAAGGATCCATCTCGTACAGAGTAGTGAAAATATTTTTGGAATGAAATAGATTATAGGACTAATTTGGTATTCCTCAATACATAGTTTACATATGTATTTATAATACCAGAATTCCATAAGTTACGGAGGATTTTACAGAAAATGTCAGGCAAAGTTTACAGTAGTAGATATGCTAAGATATTAATTAGTCTGTACACTATTTATGCAATAAATGCAGGAAAACGTGTCTAGACTTAAGAATGATAAGCAAGTAATTTCAGACAAGAAATGATAAGCAAAACTCGGTAAAAACAGATACAGTCATAGTCCAGACTCACTACTGCATCCTAACAATTGCCATTTAAACACACTAATGCAAATTCTGGTTCCCTATGACCTCAAGCTCTGATACCAATTGTGAGGATCCGTCCAAATTCCTTTGGACGAATACATCATTCATCAATTTCACAGTGAGGTACTGACCTCTACATGATACATTTTGTAAACATTGCATTCTTTTGAAAAGGCACACCATAATTGAATATCAAATTCCAAGGTTTTTGACGTTTGATGATTTCTACATATAGACAATCACCGTAATTAATAGTTTACAATACTACATCCGTTGATAATGCAGTCAAAATAAGATACATGGTGATGATTTTGTGAATGCAACGTTTTCTCGAATAAAGCATGTATGACTCCATGCACATAGCTTGTGTGACATATAAGCAAATAGCGAAAGACTTCTAGGAACCTGAGAATAAACATGCTTTCAAGTGTCAACACAAAGGTTGGTGAGTTCATAGTTTTAATGTTGCACATAATCTGTATATAAAGGTGGATCACAAGATTTCAGGTGTTTCATCCAAAAACATTTATCAAAATATTCTACGAAATTGAGCACCCTGGTAACTAAACTTTAACGTTATTATAAGTACCCCTGTTTTAACATATATGCAACCAACATGTACAATACACGCAATCCAACGTGTACTATGTAGTGACCCGAACTTTTCCATGTTTATATATATTTAATAAAATTGATTTTTACATGATTAAGTGTTTCCAACATGTTAAGCAATCAAATTTTTAAGACTTGATTATTTGAAATGAGTTTCATGTAGACAATTGACCACCCAAGTTGACCGGCGATTCACGAACGTTAAAACTTGTAAAAACGACATGATGATATATATATGAATATACATATAGTTAACATGAGATTATGATAAGTAAGTATCTCCATAAGTATATTAACAATGACTTATATACATAAAAATGAGACTACTAAGTTAAGAAACCCGAAACGATATATATAACGATTATCGTTATTACAACGTCTTAATAAATACATATGTATCATATTAAGATATTGTTACACTATATTTAACATGATAAAATGATAATTATATATATCATTAAGTATGTTAACAATGAACTACATATGTAAAAACAAGACTACTAACTTAAGGATTTCGAAACGAGACATATATGTAACGATTATCGTTGTAACGACATTTAAATGTATATATATCATATTAAGATATATTAATATATCATAATATCATGATAAGATAATAATTTATCATCTCATTAGATATAATAAACAATGGGTTAACAACATTAAATGAGATCGTTAACTTAAAGGTTTCAAAACAACACTTACATGTAACGACTAATGATGACTTAATGACTCAGTTAAAATGTATATACATGTAGTGTATTTAGATGTATTAATATACTTTTGGAAGACTTCAAGACATATATCAAAACACTCATACTTAATGAAAATGGATACAGTTACATTCCCATTCTTTTTCCATCAAGAATTCTAGTCGTATTCATACACGTATTATACACAGCTTCTAGAAGTACTTACTATGGGTATATACCAATAGGAACTAGCATGGGATTCCACTCTTGATTATATCATGTATGACTAATCAATTTTAACTTCTACCATGAATTAGTCAACTAACTAGAACTCCTTTTAACCCCACTCACCGCTCACCACTTACCACTCATCATTCACTCCATTTCACTTCCAATTCTCTTTCTAATTCTCTCTCAACACACACATACACACACACTTATGAATGAATTTTTCCAGTAGATAATCATAATCTTCATAAAAAATTACTTCAAGAATCAAGCTATAATCATCTTAGGAAGAACACTTCAAGAACACTTCGAAAATCCTTTCAAGTTTACTAGTTTACATCCAAGCTTTCTAATCCATTCCAAGTAATCATCTAAGATTAAGAAACCTTTGTTATTTATAGTAGGTTATCTTTCTTATTCAAGGTAATATTCATATTTAAACTTTGATTCAATTTCTATAACTATAAACTATCTTAATTCGAGTAAAAAATCTTACTTGAACTTGTTTTTGTGTCATGATCCTACTTCAAGAACTTTCAAGCCATCCAAGATCCTTTGAAGCTAGATCATTTCTTATCACTTCTAGTAGGTTTACCTACTAAACTTGAGGTAGTAATGATGTTCATAACATCATTTGATTCATACATATAAAACTATCTTATTCGAAGGTTTAAACTCGTAATCATTAGAACATAGTTTAGTTAATTCTAAACTTGTTCGCAAATAAAAGTTAATCCTTCTAACTTGACTTTTAAAATCCACTAAACACTTGTTCTATATCTATATGATATGCTAACTTAATGATTTAAAACCTGGAAACACGAAAAACACCGTAACACCGGATATACGTCGTCGTAGTAACACCGCGGGCTGTTTTGGGTTTGATAATTAAAAACTATGATAAAATTTGATTTAAAATTTGTTCTTCTGAGAAAATGATTTTTCTTATGAACATGAGACTATATCCAAAAATCATGGTTAAACTCAAAGTGGAAGTATGTTTTTCAAAATGGTCATCAAGACGTCGTTCTTTCGACTGAAATGACTACCTCTTACAAAAACGACTTGTAACTTCAATTTCCGACTATAAACCTATACTTTTTCTATTTAGATTCATAAAATAGAGTTCAATATGAAACCATAGCAATTTGATTCACTCAAAACGGATTTAAAACGAAGAAGTTATGGGTAAAACAAGATTGGATATTTTTTGATTGTTGTTGCTACGGGAAATATTGTAACAATTCTATACAAATCATATCCTAGCTAACTTATATTTTATTATTCATGTTTTCTAATATATATTATATAATCTTTGGATACCATAGACACGTATACAATGTTTTGACATATCATATCGACCGATCTATATAATATATTTTGGAACAACCATAGACGCTCTATATGCAGTAATATTGGAGTTAGCTATACAGGGTTGAGGTTGATTCCAAAATAATATATATAGTTTGAGTTGTGATCTAACCTGAGGCTTGTATACACTGGGTCGTGGATTGATCCAAGATAATTTATATTTATTTATTTCTGTACATCTAACTGTGGACAACTAGCTATAGGTTACTAATGAGGACTGCTGACTTAACAAACTCAAATCATTAAAATGTAATAACAAATGTTGTAAATATATTTTGATCATACTTTGATATATATGTACATATTTGTATAGGTTCGTGAATCGACCAGTGGCCAAGTCTTACTTCCCGACGAAGTAAAAATCTGTGAAAGTGAGTTATAGTCCCACTTTTAAAATCTAATATTTTGGGATGAGAATACATGCAGTTTTATAAATGTTTTATGAAATAGACACAAGTAAATGAAACTACATTATATGGGTGAATGATCGAAGCCGAATATGCTCCTTTTGCTTGGTAGCCTAAGAATTAGTAAACCGATCTACTAATTGACGCGAATCCTAAAGATAGATCTATTGGGCCTAACGAACCCCATCTAAAGTACCGGATGCTTTAGTACTTTGATGTTGTTTTTATAATGTTCGAAGGATTTCCCGGAATGATAGGGGATATTCTTATATGTATCTTGTTAATATCGGTTACCAGGTGTTCACCATATGAATGATTTTTATCTCTATGTATGGGATGTATATTGAAATATGAAATCTTGTGGTCTATTATTATGATTTGATTATATATAGGTTAAACCTATAACTCACGAACATTTTTGTTGACGTTTTAAGCATGTTTATTCTCAGGTGATTATTAAGAGCGTCCGCTGTTGCATACTAAAATAAGGACAAGATTTGGAGTCCATGCTTGTATGATATTATGTAAAAACTGCATTCAAGAAACTTATTTTTGATGTAATATATTCTTATTGTAAACCATTATGTAATGGTCGTGTGTAAACGGTATATTTTAGATTATCATTATTTGATAATCTACGTAATGCTTTTTAAAACTTTATAGATAAAATAAAGGTTATGGTTGTTTTAAAAATGAATGCAGTCTTTGAAAAACGTCTCATATAGAGGTCAAAACCTCGCGACGAAATCAATTAATATGGAACGTTTATAATCAATATGAACGGGACATTTCAGTTGGTATCCGAGCGTTGGTCTTAGAGAACCAGAAAATTACATTAGTATGTCTTACCGAGTTTGTTAGGATGCATTAGTGAGTCTGCACTTCGACCGTGTTTTTCTTCAAAAACTATTGCTTAACATATTTTTTTTTGTTGGAAACTATATATTATTAACATGTAAATATTATGTGATATATTAACCTCTTAATGTGTTTGATATTGTGTGATAGATGTCTACCTCTAGTATAAATCCCATTGATTCACCTAATAATAATGAAGAGTCAAATATATTTTGGGAAGATTCATAAATTCCCGAAGAGGAACTAGAAGAGGAGGAACAGGAAGAAGAGGAACCAGAAGAGGATGAATCGGAAGAGGAGGAACCAGAAGAAGAAGAGGTTCCGGAGGAAGAAATAGTGATACCTACAGTAAATCGATTAAATAAAAGAAAATCCTCAACCAACGGATCAAAGTTAAAAATGGTCAATGGTGTTTCTACCGAGGAAGCAAAATATTGGGAAGATTACCAATTTTCCGATGAATCGGATCCCGATGAGGATTCCGATGATGTTATAGAAATCACCTCGACCCAATTTAATATAGCAAAATAAAATAATAAGGAAAAAGGTATAAAAATAGAGAAACCTGATTCCAACCCCGATGAGCTTTATATGTATCGGCAACATCCGTATTTCCTAAAGTGTAACAATAAGCCGGGAACCTCTAAACCACCAGGTTTTTCTAAACCATTGTGGAAAACGACGGCTCGTATTAGAGGAACACCATATAACCCTAGAAAATTAGGAAAGCGAACCAAGTCTGAAGAAGAAGAAACCAGTGATTCAGATTAGGGAGTTGTAATCATGTTGTGTATTATATGTATTGTAGTGTGCTTGTACTTTTATATTCTATGTAAAAATTGCTTGTATTGTTTGTTAATTATCTTGTATGAATCTAATCCTTGTCTATTTTACAGTATAAAAACAAAATGGACGTTAAGGGTAGACAACCGAATATTTTAGAAGACCTACCAGAGGATATGATTGAGGAAATCTTGTCTAGAGTCGGTCAGAATTCATCAGCACATTTAGTTATGGCGAAATTAACTTGTCAAACATTTGAAAGACTTTTCAGAAATGCCTTAGTTTATAAAAGGCTTTCCTTTGATAGGTGGGGTATATCACATTGGGGAGATCGTAAGTTACGCCGTGTTTTCTTTAAAGCATTAAATGCGGGGAACCCAAATGCAATTTTACGCTACGGGTTAAGAACCTATTTTGACTCAACATATCCCAACATAGGATTTCGCGAGTTAGAAAGAGCTTCTAACATGCAACATAAAGAAGCATGTTATACTTACGGGTTAGTGATGTTCGCTTCTTACCAAAGTGAGAAAAAGAATATCGGATTACAACTTTTAAATAAAACCTTTCCACAAGTGACGGATTCAGTAGTTGAGGTGAGAAACAAGGTTTTTGGAATATTACGGGGCTGTTGGACATTACGAAACCCTCGTCCTTTTGACGACATTACAACATGCTGCCTAGCCAATGGTCATAACGGTTATTTTCCACAAGACCAAGGATGAGAAGTCGTCTTAGTAAAACCGGAATGTATGACTTTTTTCTGGACTTATGAATTACGTGTCTTTATTTCCTTTGCTGAACAACTTGCGTATTAACTAGATTTATCTTCAAAACTGTCCTGTATCAAAGTGTACTATATTTCATGTTATATGTAATATAGCGAAGTTGTAAGTTTGAAGAATATTTGTATGTGATATATTATTATAATCACTTTTTCATATGGAATTGTAGTAGTTGAATTGTATATTAGCTACTAAGTATGAACTTAACGGGTAGGTAGTACCCGAATTTAAACTTATAAAATGCTAATATGAAGAAAAAGCTTTTATAAATGAGTTCATATTATGCTACGAAATACTATTGACTACTCTTAATATTCTGTATGATTAACTCGATTCAGTTGACTATTTTGAAGGAAATGGCACCGACTACGCGACAAACCATGAATATGAGCGAAGAGAAATTTCGTACTTTTCTTGCTGCAAACATAGCTGCAGTACAGGCTGCGCTACATACCAACAATAACTCTGAATCTAGCAATGCAGCTAACGGCTCAAGAAATCGTGTAGGATGCACCTACAAAGAATTCACTGCCTGCAAACCTTTGGAATTTGATGGAACCGAAGGACTAATTGGATTGAAACGGTGGATCGAGAAAGTCGAATTAGTGTTTGCCATAAGTAAGTGTACTGAAGAGGACAAAGTTAAGTACGCTACGCATACCTTCACAGGTACTGCATTAACGTGGTGGAACACCTATCTTGAACAGGTAGGACAAAATGCTGCTTACGCACTACCGTGGTCGGCGTTCAAGCAATTGATGAACGAGCAGTACCGTCCTAGAAACGAAGTCAATAAACTCAAAGCAGAACTTAGAGAGTTAAGAACACAAGGGTTCGACGTTACCACATATGAACGACGATTCACAGAGTTGTTCCTATTGTGTCCGGGAGCATTCGAAGATGAAGAAGAGAAGATCGACGCGTTTGTAAAAGGGTTACCAGTAAGGATTCAAGAAGATGTAAGTTCACACGAGCCCGCTTCTATGCAGAAGGCAAGTCGAATGGCTCATAAACTCATAAATCAGATTGAGGGAAGAATTAAAGAGCAAGCAGCTGAAGAAGCCAACACGAAAGAACTCAAGAGGAAGTGGGAGGAAAACGGTGACAAGAGTCACCAGTACAATAATCGCAACAACTATCCCAACAACCGCAACAACTATCCCAACAACCGCAACAACAATCGCAACAATAACCGCAATCCTAACAATAACTACAACAAATATCCCAACAACAACAACAACTACAACAACCGTTTCAACAACAATAACAATCCTAACAACAACCTCAATAACAACAACGGCAACAAAAACCAAAAACAGCCATGTCATAGGTGTGAAGAAAATCATCAGGGGTTTTGCACGACATTTTGCAACATGTGTAAAATAAATGGTCATAGCGCGATAAAGTGTGAGGTCTACGGACCAAAGTTTAACAGAACTAAAGGAACAAATAATGTCGGAACAAGTAATGCCGAAACAAATAGTGTCGGAGCAAGTAATACCAACGGTGTTTGTTATAAATATGGAAAACCGGGCCACATTATTAGAAATTGCCCGAATCAGGGGAATACTAATGGGCAGGGCCGTAGAAGAGTTTTCAATATTAATGCAGCAGAAGCACAGGAAGACCCGGAGTTTGTTACGGGTACATTTCTTATTGACGATAAATCTGCTTATGTTTTATTTGATTCGGTTGCGGATAGAAGCTATATGAGTAGAGAATTTTGTACTAAATTAAGTTGCCCATTGACGCCTTTGGATAGTAAATTTTTACTCGAATTAGCAAATGATAAATTAATTTCAGCAGATAATATATGTCGGGAGAGAGAAATTAAACTGGGGGATGAAACGTTTAAAATTGATTTAATACCAGTCGAGTTAGGAAGTTTTGATGTAATAATTGGCATGGACTGGTTGAAAAAGGTGAGAGCAGAGGTCGTTTGTTATAAAAATGCGATTCGCATTATGCGTGAAAAAGGAAAACCTTTAATGGTGTACGGAGAAAAGAACAACCCGAAATTAAATCTTATTAGTAGTTTGAATGCGCAAAAACTAATAAGGAAAGGTTGTTACGTCATTCTAGCACACATCGAGGAAGTTAAACCTGAAGAAAAGAACATCAGTGATGTTCCCGTCGCAAAAGAATTTCCCGATGTATTTCCGAAAGAATTACCGGGATTACCCCCACATCGATCCGTTGAATTTCAAATAGACCTTGTACCAGGAGCTGCACCAATAGCTCGTGCTCCATACAGACTCGCACCCAGCGAAATGAAAGAATTACAAAGTCAGCTACAGGAACTTTTAGAGCGTGGTTTCATTCGACCAAGTACATCACTATGGGGAGCTCCTGTTCTATTTGTCAAGAAGAAAGATGGTACATTCAGGTTGTGTATCGACTACCGAGAGTTGAACAAACTTACCATCAAGAACCGTTACCCATTACCGAGAATCGATGACTTATTTGATCAACTACAAGGCTCGTCGGTTTATTCGAAGATCGATTTACGTTCTGGATATCATCAAATGTGGGTGAAGGAGGATGATATTCCAAAGACTGCTTTCAGAACACGTTACGGTCATTACGAGTTTATGGTCATGCCGTTTGGATTGACTAACGCACCAGCTGTGTTCATGGACCTTATGAACCGAGTGTGTGGGACATATCTTGACAAGTTTGTCATTGTTTTCATCGATGACATACTTATTTACTCAAAGAATGATCAAGAGCACGAAGAACATTTGAGAAAAGTGCTAGAAGTATTGAGGAAAGAAAAACTGTACGCTAAGTTTTCAAAGTGTGCATTTTGGTTGGAAGAAGTTCAATTCCTCGGTCACATAGTGAACAAAGAAGGTATCCAGGTGGACCCGGCAAAGATCGAAACCGTTGAAAAGTGGGAAACCCCAAAAACTCCGAAGCATATACGTCAATTTTTAGGATTGGCTGGTTACTACAGAAGATTCATCCAAGATTTCTCCAGAATAGCAAAACCCTTAACTACATTAACGCATAAAAGGAAGAAATTTGAATGGAAAGATGAGAAAGAGAAAGCGTTTCAATTGTTAAAGAAAAAGTTAACTACGGCACCTATATTGTCATTACCTGAAGGAAATGATGATTTTGTGATATAGTGTGATGCCTCAAAGCAAGGTCTCGGTTGTGTATTAATATAACGAACAAAAGTAATTGCTTATGCGTCTAGACAATTGAAGATTCACGTGCAGAATTATACGATGCATGATTTGGAATTAGGCGCGGTTGTTTTTGCATTAAAGACTTGGAGGCACTACTTATATGGGGTCAAAAGTATTATATATACCGACTACAAAAGTCTTCAACACATATTTAATCAGAAACAACTGAATATGAGGCAGCGTAGGTGGATTGAATTGTTGAATGATTACGACTTTGAGATTCGTTACCACCCGGGGAAGGCAAATGTGGTAGTCGACGCCTTGAGCAGAAAGGACAGAGAACCCATTCGAGTAAAATCTATGAATATAATGATTCACACTAACCTTACTACTCAAATAAAGGATGCGCAACAAGGCGTTTTAAAAGAGGGAAATTTAAAGGATGAAATACCCAAAGGATCGGAGAAGCATCTTAATATTCGGGAAGACGGAACCCGGTATAGGGCTGAAAGAATTTGGGTACCAAAATTTGGAGATATGAGAGAAATGGTACTTAGAGAAGCTCATAAAACTAGACACTCAATACATCCTGGAACGGGGAAGACGTACAAGGATCTGAAGAAACATTTTTGGTGGCCAGGTATGAAAGCTAATGTTGCTAAATACGTAGGGGAATGTTTGACGTGTTCTAAGGTCAAAGCTGAGCATCAGAAACCATCAAGTCTACTTCAACAACCCGAAATCCTGAAATGGAAATGGGAAAACATTACCATGGATTTCATAACTAAATTGCCAAGGACTGCAAGTGGTTTTGATACTATTTGGGTAATAGTTGACCGTCTCACCAAATCAGCACACTTCCTGCCAATAAGAGAAGATGACAAGATGGAGAAGTTAGCACGACTGTATTTGAAGGAATTCATCTCCAGACATGGAATACCAATCTCTATTATCTCTGATAGGGATGGCAGATTTATTTCAAGATTCTGGCAGACATTACAGCAAGCATTAGGAACTCGTCTAGACATGAGTACTACCTATCATCCACAAACTGATGGGCAGAGCGAAAGGATGATACAAACGCTTGAAGACATGCTACGAGCATGTGTTATTGATTTCAGAAACAGTTGGGATCAACATCTACCGTTAGCAGAATTTTCCTACAACAACAGCTACCATTCAAGCATTGAGATGACGCCGTTTGAAGCACTTTATGGTAGAAAGTGCAGGTCTCCGATTTGTTGGAGTGAAGTGGGGGATAGACAGATTACGGGTTCAAAGATAATACAAGAAACTACCGAGAAGATTATCCAAATTCAACAACGGTTGAAAACCGCCCAAAGTTGACAAAAGAGCTACGCCGACATTAAAAGAAAAGATATAGAATTTGAAATTGGAGAGATGGTCATGCTTAAGGTTGCACCTTGGAAAGGCGTTGTTCGATTTGGTAAACGAGGGAAATTAAATCCAAGGTATATTGGACCATTCAAGATTATTGAGCGTGTCGGACCAGTAGCTTACCAACTTTAACGTTATTATAAGTACCCCTGTTTTAACATACATGCAACCAACATGTACAATACACGCAATCCAACGTGTACTATGTAGTGACCCGAACTTTTCCATGTTTATATATATTAAATGAAATTGATTTTTACATGATTAAGTGTTTCCAACATGTTAAGCAATCAAATTGTTAAGACTTGATTATTTGAAATGAGTTTCATGTAGACAATTGACCACCCAAGTTGACCGGCGATTCACGAACGTTAAAACTTGTCAAAACGACATGACGATATACATATATGAATATACATATAGTTAACATAAGATTATGATAAGTAAGTATCTCTATAAGTATATTAACAATGAGTTATATACATAAAAATGAGACTACTAAGTTAAGAAACTCGAAACGATATATATAACAATTATCGTTATTACAACGTCTTACTAAATACATATGTATCATATTAAGATATTGTTACGCTATATTTAACATGATAAAATGATAATTATATATATCATTAATTATGTTAACAATGAACTACATATGTAAAAACAAGACTACTAACTTAAGGATTTCGAAACGAGACATATATGTAACGATTATCGTTGTAACGACATTTAAATGTATATATATATATATCATATTAAGATATATTAATATATCATAATATCATGATAAGATAATAATTTAACATCTCATTAGATATAATAAACAATGGGTTAACAACATTAAATGAGATCGTTAACTTAAAGGTTTCAAAACAACACTTACATGTAACGACTAACGATGACTTAACGTCTCAGTTAAAATATATATACATGTAGTGTATTTAGATGTATTAATATACTTTTGGAAGACTTCAATACATATATCAAAACACTCATACTTAACAAAAATGGATACAGTTACATTCCCATTCTTTTTCCATCAAGAATTCTAGTCGTATTCATACACGTATTATACACAGCTTCTACACGTACTTACTATGGGTATATACCAATAGGAACTAGCATGGGATTCCACTCTTGATTATTTCATGTATGACTAATCAATTTTAACTTCTACCATGAACTAGTCAACTAACTAGAACTCCTTTTAACCCCACTCACCACTCACCACTTACCACTCATCATTCACTCCATTTCACTTCCAATTCTCTTTCTAATTCTCTCTCATCACACACACACTTATAAACGAATTTTTCCAGTAGCTAATCATCATCTTCATCAAAAATTACTTTAAGAATCAAGCTATAATCATCTTAGGAAGAACACTTCAAGAACACTTCGAAAATCCTTTCAAGTTTACTAGTTTACATCCAAGCTTTCTAATCCATTCCAAGTAATCATCTAAGATCAAGAAACCTTTGTTATTTATAGTAGGTTATCTTTCTTATTCAAGGTAATATTCATATTCAAACTTTGATTCAATTTCTATAACTATAAACTATCTTAATTCGAGTAAAAAATCTTACTTGAACTTGTTTTTGTGTCATGATCCTACTTCAAGAACTTTCAAGCCATCCAAGATCCTTTGAAGCTAGATCATTTCTTGTCACTTCCAGTAGGTTTACCTACTAAACTTGAGGTAGTAATGATGTTCATAACATCATTCGATTCATATATATAAAACTATCTTATTCGAAGGTTTAAACTCGTAATCACTAGAACATAGTTTAGTTAATTCTAAACTTGTTAGCAAATAAAAGTTAATCCTTCTAACTTGACTTTTAAAATCAACTAAACACATGTTCTATATCTATATGATATGCTAAATTAATGATTTAAAACCTGGAAACACGAAAAACACCGTAAAACCGGATATACATCGTCGTAGTAACACCGCGGGTTGTTTTGGGTTTGATAATTAAAAACTATGATAAACTTTGATTTAAAAGTTGTTCTTCTGGGAAAATGATTTTTCTTATGAACATGAGACTATATCCAAAAATCATGGTTAAACTCAAAGTGAAAGTATGTTTTTCAAAATGGTCATCAAGACGTCGTTCTTTCGACTGAAATGACTACCTCTTACAAAAATGACTTGTAACTTATATTTCTGACTATAAACCTATACTTTTTCTGTTTAGATTCATAAAATATAGTTCAATATTAAACCATAGCAATTTGATTCACTCAAAACGGATTTAAAACGAAGAAGTTATGGGTAAAACAAGATTGTATATTTTTTGATTGTTGTAGCTACGGGAAATATTGTAACAATTCTATACAAATCATATCCTAGCTAACTTATATTTTATTATTCATGTATTCTAATATATATTATGTAATCTTGGGATACCATAGACACATATACAATGTTTTGACATATCATATCGACCCATCTATATAATATATTTTGTAACAACCATTGACACTCTATATGCAGTAATGTTGGAGTTAGCTATACAGGGTTGAGGTTGATTCCAAAATAATATATATAGTTTGAGTTGTGATCTAGCCTGAGGCTTGTATACACTGGTCGTGGATTGATCGAAGATAATTTATATTTATTTATTTCTGTACATCTAACTGTGGACAACTAGCTGTAGGTTACTAACGAGGACTGCTGACTTAACAAACTCAAATCATTAAAATGTAATAAAAAATGTTGTAAATATATTTTGATCATACTTTGATATATATGTACATATTTGTATAGGTTCGTGAATCGACCAGTGGCCAAGTCTTACTTCCCGACGAAGTAAAAATCTTTGAAAGTGAGTTATAGTCCCACTTTTAAAATCTAATATTTTGGGATGAGAATACATGCAGTTTTATAAATGTTTTATGAAATAGACACAAGTAAATGAAACTACATTATATGGGTGAATGATCGAAGCCGAATATGCCCCTTTTGCTTGGTAGCCTAAGAATTAGTAAACCGATCTACTAATTGACGCGAATCCTAAAGATAGATCTATTGGGCCTAATGAACCCCATCCAAAGTACCGGATGCTTTAGTACTTCGATGTTGTTTTTATCATGTCCGAAGAATTTCCCGGAATGATAGGGGATATTCTTATATGCTTCTTGTTAATGTCGGTTACCAGGTGTTCACCATATGAATGATTTTTATCTCTATGTATGGGATGTATATTGAAATATGAAATCTTGTGGTCTATTATTATGATTTGATAATATATAGGTTAAACCTATAACTCACCAACATTTTTGTTGACGTTTTAAGCATGTTTATTCTCAGGTGATTATTAAGAGTTTCCGCTGTTGCATACTAAAATAAGGACAAGATTTGGAGTCCATGCTTGTATGATATTATGTAAAAACTGCATTCAAGAAACTTATTTTTGATGTAATATATTCTTATTGTAAACCATTATGTAATGGTCGTGTGTAAACGGTATATTTTAGATTATCATTATTTGATAATCTACGTAATGCTTTTTAAAACTTTATAGATAAAATAAAGGTTATGGTTGTTTTAAAAATGAATGCAGTCTTTGAAAAACGTCTCATATAGAGGTCAAAACCTCGCGACGAAATCAATTAATATGGAACGTTTATAATCAATATGAACGGGACATTTCATATTAACCTCAAATAGCATACGTCTGTTTTATAGTTCAGGCTAGGGTTTCTATACCTGGAACAGACGGGGATGTCCAGCCCTATGGATCCATATACAACTACTCGCGCCCACCAGTTCTTATAACCGACAGTTACTAGTTACCAAAGCTAAGGGATTTTTGGTTCAAACTCGGTGTAGGATTTAGTATATACTTGTATCCATTGCGTTTAAAATAAAGTGCATGTATTCTCAGCCCTAAAATATAGATTGCAAAAGCAATTAAAAAGGGAGCAAATGAAACTCACCTTAGCAGCACATAAGGTCATTCACCGAAATGTGACCGAAACTCAGAATGCAAAATAACTGTAGATCTCAACCTAGAGAATATATGTTGTTCAATACATGTCTAATAAGCTAGGTTGGGTCATAGTGTATCACAATCCTAATGCTCGAGACCGACATGCAAAGGTTAACAAAAGTCATCTCAAAAGTCAACTTGACCCAATATGATCTTTAAATCTATACATATTTATTAACATAGTATAAGTCTTGATAATTGAACGAATTTATAGTTTATCAAACTCAAAATATTATTTATTTCAGGAGCTATTTTATATTTGAATTATCATGGAAATCGAACACGATTTTCATATAGTTTTCCGATACTTGAAAAAATCAGATTATAATGTTTATAAAGCTTTAAAACATGATAAGACAGTCAAATTTGACAATTGTTCAACAAGACGATACGTGCCTTATATAGAAATTCATTTACTCGATTAGTAATAATTGAAAATCCAATTTATCAATCTTATATATATATATATATATATATATATATATATATATATATATATATATATATATATATATATATATATATATATATATATATATATATATATATATATATAAACAAGTTCTTTAGATATCAATTGCAGATTCAAAAGCAATTTCAATTAATGTTAATTATAATTCAGTTAACCATAACTTTTTATTCGTTCCTCGAAAACATACGATTTCTAAATGAAAAGTTATTAAATTTTTGACAGCTTTCTAACGATATGCATATCATATACCTTTTATCAATAACATATGTATTAAATTCATGATTCATCATAAACTATCTAACGACAAAATTAAAGCATACAAGCATGCATAAACATATATACTCGAGCACTAGACATGGATACACTATTAATAAAAGATAAGATATAAATGCTTACGTATCAATATTGGGATTCAATATTGCAGAAAAGTACGTAGACGCAACGGAGATGATAAACACTAGGTTGTACTCATGATCATATCCCCGAACATTACCCATAACCTCCATAACTATAACCCATAATTTTCTTAGTTTTTATCCCGTTCGAAAACCATTTTTGAAATAACTCAGACAGCACTCCGTCGTAATATTTTATGTATAATAATACTAATAACATACATATACTACTAATAATAATAACATTAATAATAACATTAATCTTAATAATAATAATGTAAATAATTATATAACAGAGGGAGTAAGATATAGAATATGTGTGTGTGTACGTCGAGCAAACTGGCCAATTTATAGAATGTTTTTGAATCCTGACTACCATGCGATCGCATGGCTTCTCAGTGCAATTCCCATGCGATCACATGGGATGCCCTGACAGCTCACAATCTTTTGTTGTTTTGCTTGTCGACATAA